>NW_028321396.1:0-67335 GCF_062004578.1 Staurois parvus
TTTTGGTGGTTTTGTACCTGCTCTTACATAGGTTAAAAGTTGTTTGTTGCCCATCCTTCTCAGAAATGGGTCAAACATGCGGGTTCAGTGCCTGATCTGTGAAATGGGTCAAACAGTGGCTTCATGCCTGGTCTTAGTTTGGTGGCTTGGTGCCTGGTCTTTTCACACATGGGTTAAAAATGACAGCTTGCTGTCCTGGTCTCAAATGGGCCAAACAATGGCAGATTCCCATTATGGTAGCCTTTTTTCACTCATTTTCTCCCCTCTGCACAGATGATTCAAGACTGGGTGATCTACACCACCAACTTGACGTACAACCCAACCTCCTCCATCCCAATCATCAGGACCAACCCAGCTGTGGTCCCCATAATGTGCTTCTACTACCGGTGAGTCAACACTGCTGGATGAGCCTACACTAGAGCACCATGCAGGTCCCAGGATATGTTCAGCATCTGGTCAATATCTTTGGACAGCGTGAGGTTGAACACTCTGTTGGGATTTATCCTGCCATGTCCATGCCAAGATTTCCATGTATGTCCTTTTCTGTGTCCCACTCCTAGGTAACTAGGGGGAGCCAAGTTAATTCTTAAAAGGCTGAGTAGCAGCCAGGGAGAAATAGAAAGGTATAATTTGGGTTAGGGTTGAGAGGCTCTGAAGATCAGCTCTCAAACTTCCCTCTGATCTTGGGACTTGGAATACTCTCCTGAATTTAGTGTGTGTGTGTGGGGGGGGGGGGGGTTAGGAGGAGCTGTTCTGTGATCTCAAGGGATCCTGGCCAATCCCCAAACAGGAGGCTTGACATAGGGGTCAATACAACCCTTAAGAGTGACCAAGCATGCTCAGTAACAGAGTTTGGATGGAAGATGGAGAGGGTCCTGTCTACCAGCAGAGGAGTTGGAAGGGAGGATCTCTCAGCTGCCTCATCCCCTGAGGACAGCCTGGGAAGCTGCCAGCCCAGCCTAAGGCAGCCACCAACATAGCCGCTCAGGAGAGACTGAGTAACCCCCTGGGCCAGATAAGGGGAGAGGGCATTTGGGTGGGAAACCTGACTAGATGAAAGCAGTCCCAGATGGGAGCTAAAGTGGCAGCTTCTGGGTCCTCTTGCCCAGGGATTCCCTCAGGCAGCTGGGTGAATAAAATTAATCTAGGTATGCAGGGAGAGGCTGGATAGCTCTCCAAGAGGAGAACCCTTCTGAGCACTTGTACATGGTTCCAGGAAGTTGTCCTCAGTTTTGCAATTCCTTGGGCATCCCATGTATCCCTCATCCCCATCCAAGTTTCAATCCCAAAAAAAAAAAATTCTGGAAAACCAAGTTCAAGGACTGTTTGGAGTGTGAGGCAGGAAGGAAATGTCGTTTAGTGCTTCAGGACTATAAGGGGACCCAAATCTTTGACTCAAGGGGGTAGTGCTACACCTAGTTGGGTTGCACTGGCAGCCCACTTTAACATTATGGGCTCAACAGATGGCTTTAGGTACACCTTGGCTAGCTACTCTTGTCATCTATTGACTTTGTCCTGTGACTGCAACCTGACCCTTCTACTGCAGTGATGACCAATTTCCTCTTGCTAAGAATGTATTCATGGGAGGATCAGCTTTGACAATGATAGGATTGCTTAAGTTTCTTCATGTTGGAGAACCTCATGGTAAAGGTGGGGCTCCTCTTATTGTCCCTGGAATTTTTAAAATATCTTCATGATCACCCCAACATTGCTAAAGATGACATCAGCCTAACAAGGTTTGAAAGGGAACTAGGGACAATATGGCAGTTGCTCATGGTCACTCTAGGGATGCAGGCCTCAGTGAAGCCATAATTGGGACAACATTCCTATCACTTCATGTCACTGTCCTTCAAGGAATCAACCAGACAGCCTTCCTTTAACTTGTTGGATTGTGTAGCTGTAACCAGGATGACAACCCTCAGCCAAGTCAGTGATGGACAGGACATGTATAGGACTTTGTGACACTAAATGACTCATTACTGACCATGATTGGGTTCTATGTAGGCACGGTAATGTGAGCAGCCAGGCCATTAAGCCAACCTGGGTCCCGTTCAGCACCACTGTGTCCTCAGAAGAAAGGCTGTCCTTCTCTTTGGTCCTGATGACTGGTGAGGAATATGGGTGATCGGAAAGGGGGGGATGGTCTTTTACATTTTACTAATCCCTTTTTTTTTTTTTTTCTTCTGTATAGAGGACTGGAGTGGTCCCAGAAGTTCTCCCATCTACCAGCTTGGAGATAGTATCCACATACAGGCCTCTGTGGATACTCGCAACCAAATTGCCATGATTGTGTATGTTGACCGATGTGTGGCCACCATATCTCCTGATGCCACCTCTTCTCCGAGTTATGACCTTATTTCAGACAATGGGTATGTTCCTTCAGTGGGGGGAGGGGGGGGGGCTTGCCATATGACCCAGTTTAAGTGACCATTTTTCTGCAGCTGTCTGGTGGATGGAACACAAGCTGACTCCTCCTCAGCCTTCATCATTCCAAGGGTCCAGTCAAACACTCTACAGTTCACAGTGGATGCCTTTCGATTCCTAGGAAATGATGCATCTCTGGTGAGCACTCTCTGAATATTTCTACAAGGCCCTGATCTGTGCAACCAATTCAACCTATTAAAACCTTCTTCTTCCAGATCTATATAACCTGTTACCTGAGAGCTGCTGCTGCCACCCAGGTTCCTGATCCCATGAACAAGGCCTGTTCCTATAGCAAAGCTACCAACAGGTGAGACTCTTCAGTGGTTGGGGGTCCATGGATTACTGCTCTTCATAGCATCTTGTCTGGTTACTAGATCCATGCAGAAGTGACTCTCCATTACACAGTGACTGGAGCAAACCTTGTGCACATACAACATGGTGGATTCCTGAAACTATCTAAATGGAATGGTGCACAGGCATTATATTGGGGCCCTTCCCATACCATGTGCACTGGTTACATGACTGGCTTGGACAAGTAACTGCTTGGGCCAATGGTTGGCCTTAAAGCTCTTCAGTACCAGCATGATCAGTTATGGCTATGGTGATCCTGAATCTCAGACACTGGTCAGCTCCAAGGGGACCCCCCCCCCCCATCATGTAGAATCTTCTATTTGGGAAGAATACCAGATTTGGTTTCAAATACCCTTAAACCCCAGACTGTACTTCAATCCCCCCATTATGTGCTCCTAGTAGACACTTGGTACTGTAGCTTAATGTGCCCTATTGCATCAGGAGGGATTGGCCCCAAGTCCTTTCAACATGAGGTAAATGTCGAAGTACCCAACAGTTTGTCTTCATGCTTCCAGTACATCTTCTAAAACCCAGGCTGTGACACTGACATTGGCTTGTCTTCTCTAGCTGGTCTGCAGTTGAGGGCCCCAGCAGTATCTGTCAGTGTTGTGGGACACCAGGCACCTGCAGAAACCCTACTGGCCTGACAGGAGGAAGGAGCCAATTTAGAAGACCAAGAGCCTTTGGGAAGAGGGAAGCCTTGGATGGTGAGTTCTTAACATGAGGCTGCTGTACACAATGGTATGGCCTTGGGTGATCGCTGGATCAAAGGGGCTCCTTTTTGGTGGGGATGTGCTGAGAAACTGATTGCTGTTGTATTACAGGAAATCTCTCATGGTACATATATGTGGAGGGGGACCCCCTTGGCCTGGACAGGGGGACCCCCACCCTATTTTGGGAGGGTGGGGTGCACTGGTGATTTGGCAGCTTGTGGTGCTCCTCTGACTGGAGTAACTGCAGGGTCAGTCTCAGAAGGGATCAGTATCTGGTTTTTGCTGGAGAGGATTTGTCTTTCTCCTTCTGCAGGGGGCTGAATAGAGCCAGCCCTCGTCTTTAGTCCAGGGGTCTATGATGCCATGTAAGGGGTCACTGCAAGTGACCAGGGATGTGAGGAACACAGGTGGCAACCCATGGAAGGCTAGAATCCTGATGGCTTCACATTACTGTTGTGGCCCTATAGACTTTTCCTTGCTGGTCCCATAACTAGAATTAAAGGGAGATTCCCCCTGCAATAAGGACTCACGGCAATGAAAATGAGGTTCAAATCCTCCCCTCCCCATTCTGTAAATTTTTATTGGTGAACATGGCAATCTAAAACCCTCAAGATCTACAGTAGGCTTCGCCTCTCCACACTGATGTAGAGTAACACATCCATTGTAGAGATGTCACCTGACCCAATCTGCTTCTCCCACAGAACCAAACATGGAAGTGGAACAATCGGTGACTTCTCTGGGACCTCTGCTTGTGATTGGGCCAAAACAAAGTGACATCACAGCTGCAGTGGAGGTGGAGGAGGGGCCTGCCCCCACAGAGCTCTGGTGGTTGGTGGCTGTGGGATGTCTCAGTCTTCTAGTAGTTGCTGTGTGCACGGTGCTCATCGTGAAGTCTCTGAAAAAGCCGCAATGTGTACTGTCTGTGCAAAAATAAAGACCTTCTCATTTAATCCGATCTCTTGCTTATTTATATAGGTAACAATGTTATAAAGTTGTGGATTCCTAACATCTCGATTGGGGGGGGGTCTCAGATGTTTCAATACACATAAGGGGACAGAAGTTGAGGTCAGGTGACCACATCTTTGTACACACTCAGTACAGTGAGTTGTCACCTCCAGGACAGGAAGTCATGAACCTCACCACGGCATGTAGTAGAGTCCTGCAGGAGCTGCCATATAAGATGGTTCCTCTGGTCTTTGCCTCTACCTCCTCAAGGGCCTCGGCCCTTCTGGCTTGCCAGGATGAATGTACCAGGCAAGTAAATGGTGAAGCCTGGCAAACTTCTATTACCCAACAATGGCTCCAGAACAAAAGCCCCAAACCAGTCGGCAAAGGGAATTCCAACTGATCACTAATGGCAAGGACTAAGCGTGTGATGACCAGATCAGCCTAACTGGTGACGGCACCACCTTGAATGATGGTGACTGGCAAAGCTTGGCCTGATACTGCCGGGACTGGACTGCCAGTGTACATGAATGGTGGCTATGCTGGGCCTGAGCTGGGTGGGTACTGTCCATAGAAATGTAAGGGACAGTCCTGTATGTCCTTCTGCTGTTGGGGCCCTTTTTTAACCACTTGCTCTCCTGAGGATCTCACCCCCCCCCCCCCCCCACCCCCTCCTTCCTGACAAAGCTCTTTCCCCCCCCCCCCCCCCCCCCCCGTCTTTCAGGACAGCACCTCGAGAGACCGCGGCTCCTCCCCACCTGAGGAAACCCCTCCACCCGACATAAAAAGTACCCCACTCCCCTCCGACCTCAGTTCAGGTGTTTCCTCCGGTGGGGAGACACATGAGGAAGCATAGGTGCTGTCAGGAAGAAGGCAGGGGAGCCGAGGGTTGGAGAGCCAGCTGTGAGGCTCCGGGCAGCCGGGAGTGAAGGCCAGAGCGTCCGGCTGCAATCCTCCCTGGGCTGGCTGCCATGCAGTGGGTGTGCACCCTGGGGGACAGGGGACAGCACGTACCTGCTTTTGCCCCCGACCCCCCTCTGGCGAGTTGGTTTGCTACCCTGAAGAGCTTAGTCACGCATCCGCCCTGGGAATTGCCGCCAAGGAAGGATCTGCTGACGCAGGGGCTGGTCCTGTGCCCCAGGTTGGAGAGACTGAGGCTATCGGCCTGGTTTCTGAGCGGCAGCTCCTGTTAGCTAAAGGGTTTTCATCCAGGATGGTGACTACGTTGCTGGCCAGTAGAAAGGAGGAGACTCAGGCCATTTATAACAGGGTCTGGGGTTGCTTTTCAGCCTGGTGCGAGAGGGCATCGGTAGCGACCCATAGCATGGTCTCAGTATTGGAGTTTCTGCAGGCAGGGGCGGACAAGGGGCTGTCTGTCAGCACCCTCAAGTGCCAGGTTTCAGCCCTCAGCATGTTCTTGGAGATGCCTTTAGCCAGGGAGGCGTTGGTAGGGAGGTTTTTTAAGGCCCTAACAAGGCAGAGGCCTCCGAGGTCTGAACCTTTTCCAGGGTGGGACTTGGCCAAGGTACTGGGTGCATTAATTAAGGCCCCATTCGAGCCCCTGGAGTCCTGCCCGATACGGGACCTTAGTATTAAGACGGCCTTTTTAGTGGCAATTACCACAGCAAGGAGGGTATGTAAGCTGGAGGCCCTTTAAGTTAGAGCCCCCTATCTACAGATTTTTTCGGATAGAGTGGTGTTGAGACCGGACCCATCCTTCATTCCAAAGGTGGCCCAGAGATTCCAGAGGGAGCAGGCTATAGTGCTACCCTCATATATATATTTTTTATTTTTTTTTCCTGACCCGGTTGGGAAAGTTCAGAAGAAACTTCATTTTTTAGATGTCAGAAGGTGCGTGCTCTTGTACCTTGAAAAGACGAAGGGGTTTAGGAGCACGGAATCCTGGTTTGTTTCTTTCACAGGGGCCAGGAGGGGCAAGAAAGCTTCTAGAAAGACACTAGCCAAATGGTTGAAACTGGCAATTACGGAGGCATACCGCGCAGAAGGCCTTGAGGCCCCGGTGGGGATCAGGGCACATTCCACCCGAGCGGTAGCAACTACCCAGGCGGAGCTGGCGGGGGCTTCCCCAGGACAAATCTGCAGGGCGGCTACCTGGTCCAGCTATGACATTTTTGTAAGGCATTACAGGCTGGACCTGGTCTCGGTGCAGGATCAGGCCTTTGGGCTTAAAGTCTTGCCAGCAGTGGGCCCACCCGATGGGTGAGTACTCCCTTATCCTCTCGAGGTAAGTTACACTTACGGTAACGTCTTTTCCGGTAGTCTTTCAGGACAGCACCGATTGCCCACCCAGTGTTGATATTTGTTGCGTAAGAATGTCTTATGGCGGTCATGTTGTCTCATGTTGTGTCCCCCCCAGGTGACCGGAGGTACGATTTAAGAACTGAGGTCGGAGGGGAGTGGAGTACTTTTTATGTTGGGTGGAGGTGTTTCCTCAGGTGGGGCGGGGCCGAGGTCTCTCGAGGTGCTGTCCTGAAAGACTACCGGAAAAGACGTTACCGTAAGTATAACTTGATTTTTTTGGTGCCCTTAAAAAAAGAAAAAAAAAAGTAAGGAGGAATAAAACAATATTTGACTTTTTTGCTATTTTAAATGTGCAGTAAAAATCAATTTGGGCTGTAATTTTTTTTTTTTTTCTGCATCTTTAAGAAAAAAAAAAAATCCCAATACATGTAAATTGGTTTACGTGAAAGTTAGTGTTTACTAGTAGAGGGGAAAAAAAAATCCCCGTATCTATCCCGCCATTTGTAATGGCAGCAACTTACAGAGGGACTGTGGTGGGAACTGACTTGGTGTCACTGACATCCCCAGTGACACCAATAGTGATCTGTGCTAAAAAAAAAAGCCCCAACACTGGGCAGGAATGAATTAACTGTGCTGGGAGTATTTTTTTTTTTTTTCTTACTAGGGGGGGGGGGGGGGGGTGTTGGTGCTTCACTGTAATCACACTGATCAGGATGGCTGTGCAGTGTCTGAGCTGACAGGGAGAACTGTTTGTAAACAAAACAGTCCTCCTCCCCATCTGAGATGCTTGGTAATCGCCAGCTGAGGACCTGGTGATTGGCTGCAAATGGAGGAGCAGGTAGGGTGCATGCGTGGCTCGTGTGCATCTCCCACCCCCCCGCAAAATCACATATGTGATCTTGCACACCCCTACCTCTCAGTTTATCTGCTATCTTCATCTATACCTCCTCCCTTGGCCAACTCATACACTCTCACGGCTTCAACTACCACCTCTATGCCGACGACACACAAATCTATCTCTCAACCCCCCACCTCACCCCCTCGGTCTCCGCCCGAATCACACACCTACTGAGCGACATATCAGACTGGATGTGGCTCCACTTCCTTAAACTGAACCTCTCCAAAACCGAGTTTCTTGTCTTCCCTCCAGCCCGGACCCCCCCCCCATTGACTTCTCCATCATGTCCAACAATGCCACCATCAAACCCGCCCCGCAGGCCAGAGTACTTGGTGTCATTTTGGACTCCAACCTATCCTTCCAGCCCCAAGTCCAATCTTTAACAAACTCGTGCAGACTCCGCCTCCGCAACATGCAGACTCCGCCTCCGCAACATGCAGACTCCGCCTCCGCAACATGCAGACTCCACCTCCGCAACATCGCCAAAATCCGCACGTTCCTAACTCCAGAAACCACTAAACAGCTCATCCACTCCCTCATCATATCACGACTCGACTACTGCAACTCCCTCCTCACTGGCCTGCCTCGCCGCTGGCTATCCCCGCTTCAGTCCATCCTGAACACGGCTGCCAGACTCATTCACCTTTCCAACCGCTCCGTCTCCGCCACCCCCCTCTGCCAATCCCTCCACTGGCCTCCACTCAGTGTCCTCCACCCCCCTCTGCCAATCCCTCCACTGGCCTCCACTCAGTGTCCTCCACCCCCCTCTGCCAATCCCTCCACTGGCCTCCACTCAGTGTCCTCCACCCCCCTCTGCCAATCCCTCCACTGGCCTCCACTCAGTGTCCTCCACCCCCCTCTGCCAATCCCTCCACTGGCCTCCACTCAGTGTCCTCCACCCCCCTCTGCCAATCCCTCCACTGGCCTCCACTCAGTGTCCTCCACCCCCCTCTGCCAATCCCTCCACTGGCCTCCACTCAGTGTTCTCCACCCCCCCTCTGCCAATCCCTCCACTGGCCTCCACTCAGTGTTCTCCACCCCCCCTCTGCCAATCCCTCCACTGGCCTCCACTCAGTGTTCTCCACCCCCCCTCTGCCAATCCCTCCACTGGCTTCCGATTGCACAACGGATCAAATTCAAAATCCTAACACTGACGTACAAAGCTGTCCACCATACTGCCCCGAACTACATCACCGACCTAATATCCAAGTACCGCCCAACACGCACACTCCGCTCCTCACAAGACCTCCTTCTCTCTAGTTCCCTGGTCTCCTCCTCCCATGCCCGCCTCCAGGACTTCTCCAGGGTGTCACCCATCCTCTGGAACTCCCTGCCCCAACCCATCAGATTATCACCTACTCTCCTCTCCTCTCGGCGCACCCTGAAAACCCATCTCTTCAGGGAAGCCTACCCCACCCCCTGCTAACTTGCCGACCTCCTCCACTCTTCCTACCACTCCATCCCTCACAGCTATCTCCTCCTGTACCACCATCCCCTCCCTCCTAGATTGTAAACTGGAAGGAACAGGGCCCTCAATCCCCTCATGTATCACATTGTATTGGTATTGTTCTGTCACATGTTCTGTCCCCCTTTGTAATGTACAGCGCTGAGCGAACTATTGGCGCTTTATAAATACTGTATAATAATAATAATAATATAGGGTGGTTGAGCATTTGTGCACAAGGTTCAGTATGCTGGGTTACTGAATGTCCTGCCTCTAACTGTCCCTGCTAGCAGTGTGAACAATGGGCAGTGAGCCCTCACCAGTCCCTGTTGGGGTGAGGGGCCTGGCCCTCAATCTCTCCACAGAACGCCTCCAGTGATTAGGGGTGGAAGTAAAGGGTGAGAGGATGCCCTTTTCTCCCTGTGGGGGGCCTGGCCCTCGATCTCTCCACAGAAAGCATCCAGTGATTGGGGGTGGAAGTAAAGGGTGAGAGGATGCTCTTTTCTCCCTGTGGGGGTGAGGGGCCTGGCCCTCGATCTCTCCACAGAACGCCTCCAGTGACTAGGTGTGGAAGTAAAGGGTGAGAGGATGTCCTGTTCTCCCTGTGGTGAAGGTGCAGATGTGATCGCTGTGGTCTGGGCTGCCCCCGGTGTCCCTGTCTCTGGTCACTCACCCCCTGGATGATCTATGTG
This sequence comes from Staurois parvus, assembly GCF_062004578.1. NCBI lineage: Eukaryota > Metazoa > Chordata > Amphibia > Anura > Ranidae > Staurois > Staurois parvus. The sequence continues at coordinate 9,730 of NW_028321396.1, forward strand.
CACATCCCACCACCTGCACTGCACGGAGGACAAGCTTTCTGGTGCAGGCTGGTAAACGCTGTTCCACCACTCCCCTTCCTCAATGTCCTATTGGAACGGTCAATACACCACATTCTATGTGAAAACCCACACTTCCCATGATCCTCAGCATTCTGCATAGACGTCTATAGGCTTTCTCAGCTATAGCTCTCCCCTGGCTGGAGGGAGTAGTGCAGTACAAGGTAAACTGAAGAGAACAATGTCTCCGCCATGTTTGTCCTCCAGCACCTGGTTACAGTAAGAAGAGAACAAATGCAGAAACCACGAATGTGCCGCACCACCAAATATTGGGGAGGGGGATGGGGGGGGGGGTGAAGGCAAGGCGGTCATTTGTTATTGAAATGGTTCTACCATCCATGGCCAATATAGGCACAGAAGAGTGTTGGCCCTCCACCATTCAGAAACCGCCTTGTGTTTTCACAATTGCTCAGTGGCCTCCGTCTCACCTTGTAATCGATGTTAGGGGCCCCCTATATCTTCAGTGAGTGTAATACGGGAGGCTGTCAGAGACTACAGACATACACTATATTGCCCAAAGTATTGTCCCCACCCTCCCAATCATGTGATTCAGGTGTTCCAATCCCCTCCCAATCATGTGATTCAGGTGTTCCAATCCCCTCCCAATCATGTGATTCAGGTGTTCCAATCCCCTCCCAATCATGTGATTCAGGTGTTCCAAGCCCTTCCATATCAAGTGATTCAGGTGTTCCAAGCCCTTCCATATCATGTGATTCAGGTGTTCCAATCCCCTTCATATCATGTGATTCAGGTGTTCCAATCCCCTCCATATCATGTTATTCAGGTGTTCCAATCCCCTCCATATCATGTTATTCAGGTGTTCCAATCCCCTCCATATCATGTGATTCAGGTGTTCCAAGCCCCTCCATATCATGTGATTCAGGTGTTCCAAGCCCCTCCATATCATGTGATTCCGGTGTTCCGATCCCATCCCAATCATGTGATTCAGGTGTTCCGATCCCCTCCATATCATGTGATTCAGGTGTTCCAATCCCCTCCCAATCATGTGATTCCAGTGTTCAAATCCCCTCCATATCATGTGATTCCGGTCTTCCAATCCCCTCCATATCATGTGATTCAGGTGTTCCAATCCCCTCCCAATCATGTGATTCAGGTGTTCCAATCCCCTCCATATCATGTGATTCAGGTGTTCCAATCCCCTCCATATCATGTGATCCTGGTGTTCCAATCCCCTCCATATCATGTGATCCTGGTGTTCCAATCCCCTCCATATCATGTGATACCGGTCTTCCAATCCCCTCCATATCATGTGATTCAGGTGTTCCAATCCCCTCCCAATCATGTGATTCAGGTGTTCCAATCCCCTCCATATCATGTGATACAGGTGTTCCAATCCCCTCCATATCATGTGATTCAGGTGTTCCAATCCCCTCCATATCATGTGATACAGGTGTTCCAATCCCCTCCCAATCTTGTGAATCAGGTGTTCCAATCCCCTCCATATCATGTGTTTCAGGTGTTCCAATGCCCTCCATAGCATGTGATTCAGGTGTTCCAAGCCCCTTCATATCATGTGATTCAGGTGTTCCAAGCCCCTACATATCATGTGATTCAGGTGTTCCAATCCCCTCCCAATCATGTGATTCAGGTGTTCCAATCCCCTTCATATCATGTGATTCAGGTGTTCCAATCCCCTCCATATCATGTGATTCAGGTGTTTCAATCCCCTCCCAATCATGTGATTCAGGTGTTCCAATCCCCTCCATATCATGTGACTCAGATGTTCCAATCCCCTCCATATCATGTGATTCAGGTGCTCCAATCCCCTCCCAATCATGTGATTCAGGTGTTCCAATCTCCTTCATATCATGTGACTCAGATGTTCCAATCCCCTCCATATCATGTGATTCAGGTGCTCCAATCCCCTCCCAATCATGTGATTCAGGTTCTCCAATCCCCTCCCAATCATGTGATTCAGGTGTTCCAATCCCCTCCATGGACACAGGTGTATACAATCAAGCCCCTAGGCATGCAGACGGCTTCTACAAACATTGGTGAAAGAATGGGTCGCTCTCAGGAGCTCAGTGACTCCAAGCGTGGTCCCGTGATAGGTGGCCACCTGGGCAATAAGTCCATCCGTGACATTTCCTGGCTACTAAATATTCCACGCTGTGCCCATTATAAGGGGTTCTCACCATCCCTGTGCCGAGTTCCCGGGTCTGTACACCCGCTTTTCCCATTATGAGGGGTTCCCGCCATCCCTGTGCCGAGTTCCTGGGTCTGTACACCCGCTGTGCCCATTATGAGGGGTCCCCGCCATCCCTGTGCCGAGTTCCCGAGTCTCTACACCCCCTGTGCCCATTATGAGGGGTTCCCGCCATCCCTGTGCCGAGTTCTCGGGTCTCTACACCCGCTGTGCCCATTATGAGGGTTTCCCGCCATCCCTGTGCCGAGTTCTCTGGTTTGTACACCCGCTGTGCCCATTATGAGGGGTTCCCACCATCCCTGTGCCGAGTTCTCTGGTTTGTACACCCGCTGTGCCCATTATGAGGGGTTATCACCATCCCTGTGCTGAGTTTCCGGCTCTGTACACCCGCTGTGCCCATTATGAGGGGTTCCTACCATCCCTGTGCTGAGTTCCCGGGTCTGTACCCCCGCTGTGCCGATTATGAGGGGTTCCCACCATCCCTGTGCCGAGTTCCCAGGTCTGTACACCCGCTGTGCCCATTATGAGGGGTTTCCACCATCCCTGTGCCAAGTTCCCGGGTCTGTACACCCGCTTTTCCCATTATGAGGGGTTACCGCCATCCCTGTGCCGAGTTCCCGGGTCTGTACACCCGCTGTGCCCATTATGAGGGGTTCCCACCATCCCTGTGCTGAGTTCCCGGGTCTGTACCCCCGCTGTGCCGATTATGAGGGGTTCCCACCATCCCTGTGCCGAGTTCCCAGGTCTGTACACCCGCTGTGCCCATTATGAGGGGTTTCCACCATCCCTGTGCCAAGTTCCGGGGTCTGTACACCCGCTTTTCCCATTATGAGGGGTTACCGCCATCCCTGTGCCGAGTTCCCGGGTCTCTACACCCGCTGTGCCCATTATGAGGGGTTCCCGCCATCCCTGTGCCGAGTTCCCGGGTCTCTACACCCGCTGTGCCCATTATGAGGGGTTCCCGCCATCCCTGTGCCGAGTTCTCGGGTCTCTACACCCGCTGTGCCCATTATGAGGGGTTCCCGCCATCCCTGTGCCGAGTTCACGGGTCTGTACACCCGCTGTGCCCATTATGAGGGGTTCCCACCATCCCTGTGCCGAGTTCTCTGGTTTGTACACCCGCTGTGCCCATTATGAGGGGTTCCCACCATCTCTGTGCCGAGTTCTCTGGTTTGTACACCCGCTGTGCCCATTATGAGGGGTTCCCACCATCCCTGTGCCGAGTTCTCTGGTTTGTACACCCGCTGTGCCCATTATGAGGGGTTATCACCATCCCTGTGCTGAGTTTCCGGCTCTGTACACTCGCTGTGCCCATTATGAGGGGTTCCCACCATCCCTGTGCTGAGTTCTCGTGCCTGTACACCCGCTGTGCCCATTATGTTGGGTTCCCACCATCCCTGTGCTGAGTTCCCGGGTCTGTACCCCCGCTGTGCTGATTATGAGGGGTTCCCACCATCCCTGTGCCGAGTTCTCTGGTTTGTACACCCACTGTGCCCATTATGTTGGGTTCCCACCATCCCTGTGCTGAGTTCCCGGGTCTGTACACCCGCTGTGCCCATTATGAGGGGTTATCACCATCCCTGTGCTGAGTTCTCGGGTCTGTACACCTGCTGTGCCCATTATGAGGGGTTCCCACCATCCCTGTGCTGAGTTCTCTGGTTTGTACACCCACTGTGCCCATTATGAGCGGTTATCACCATCCCTACACTGAGTTCTCTGGTTTGTACAGTGAGTCCATTGTTCTTCTGAGTCCCAAAATAAATCTCTCCTGCTGGCATGACTGACATTAGTATTGTGGTGTAGCATCAATTGTACACGATCCAATCATTGATCAGCGCTGTGAGATTCCCCTCCTCCATGCATCTTGTGTAGTGCACTCCATGTGGATCTGATTTCAGTATAGGGATGAATCTAGTCATCTTCTCCAGTGATCTCCAGGTGGATGAGGTGACCTCCATTAGTGGCTCCACCTCCCATCCATCATGCATGTTAGTTCCAGCCATTGGGTGTGGAGATGATTGGCCCCAGCTGGGAGTATTAGTGGTTAGTGGGCGGGGTATAAAGGACGGCTCTCTTCTCCTCTCTCATTGTGGTGCCTCCTATGGACAGGATGGGGTTTCTGGTGAAGGGTAGTTGGGTGATGGTCTTCGCTCTGGTGTATTGGCCAGAGTTTGGCTGTGGTGGATCCTTGGTGAGACATGGCCGCCAGTCAGATTGGTGGAGGAACTACCAGCGGGCTCTGCCTGGCCAGGGCTCTTCTAGATGGGGCTCCAGAGAGTGGAATGCCCATCCTTCTGTTGTGGGGGTTGGGGCTCCTAGAGGTGGAACTTCTATGGGTGGTGTTCCATGGGGTTCACCTGCTGGACGTGTTGGTGGAGTTAGAGATATTCAGCGTGTGAGCTCCCCTATCAGCATCCAGTGTGGAGAGGACAACATGGTGCTCAATGTCCAGAGGGATTTCTATGGGATTGGGAAGCTGATCCAACCTTCTGATCTGAGTCTGGGGTCCCGAGGCTGCAAACCCAACTCCCAAAGTGACTCCATGATTACCTTCCAGATCAACCTCCAGGACTGCGGCAACACTGTGCAGGTAATCTTCAATGGTACCCCTGTGTCCATGTAATAGAATAGATGTCCCTCCATGGTCTTCACCTCCCGTGGGTCCATGTAATAGAATAGATGTCCCTCCATGGTCTTCCCCCTCCCGCGGGTCCATGTAATAGAATAGATGTCCCTCCATGGTCTTCCCCCTCCCGCGGGTCCATGTAATAGAATAGATGTCCCTCCATGGTCTTCCCCCTCCCGCGGGTCCATGTAATAGAATAGATGTCCCTCCATGGTCTTCCCCCTCCCGCGGGTCCATGTAATAGAATAGATGTCCCTCCATGGTCTTCACTTCCCGTGGGTCCATGTAATAGAATAGATGTCCCTCCATGGTCTTCACCTCCCGTGGGTCCATGTAATAGAATAGATGTCCCTCCATGGTCTTCACCTCCCGTGGGTCCATGTAATAGAATAGATGTCCCTCCATGGTCTTCACCTCTTGCGGGTCCATGTCTGACCTTCACCCACCTTGTTCCTGTACTGCAGGCTTGTCCAAATGATTATATAGCTGACTTGCCATTGAGATGAACTTTCTCCCTGTGTGTGTCGTCTTCACCTCCACCTACAGGTCCATGGCTGGCCTTCACCTACCTTTTTCTGGCTTCACTCACCTGGTTCCTGTACTGCAGGCTTCTCCTAATGATTATGTATCTAATTGAGATGGACTTTCTCCCATGGTTGTCCTATCCCTCTTTCCCCCTCTAATTTTTGGAGATGACATTTTCTGCATGTAGAACCCTAACTATTGGTTCCACTGTCTGGTGGTCTTATTAACCCCTGTATTGGTGTAAGGTGCAATAGCACTTTTAGGACACCCCAAATTTTTTGAATTGAGTATGGGAAGGTTAGAACCCGTTGGGTAGCTTGCCATCTATGTCATATTAGGGAGATTTCTCTCCACTTCCCCTCCCATATCTAAAACAGGAAGTGGGGGAAGTCCATGGTTGTCACCAGAACAAGTATCCCCGTAGGATACAAATAAAAACCTGATGGAGGTTCTGCCCCACTGCACTCACTTTCCTTAAGTAACGCACAGGTCTTATGGGAGGGCTGTCACTCTAAAAAGCTACCAGCAAGCGGGTGTTTACTTGCTGCATGCTTGTCTTGGGTCAGTCATTAGTAGCCCTAAAATTAAACCGTATAATATGTAGTTGGGTAAGTCTCCCCTGTTCATCATTTGCTGGAAGGGTAGAGACAAACATTGTGTATGTGATTAAGCCAAAGAGAACCTGTCATGCAGTAAGGGGGGCTGCTGTTGCTAACCTGAGAAGCTTGTGAATCCTGCAAGGCAAATCCTTACCTGCTTGGTGCCTGGTCTTAGAAATAGGTCAAACAGTGGCTGGTGGGTGCCTGGTCTCAGACTTTTTGGTGGTTTTGTACCTGCTCTTACATGGGTTAAAAGTTGCTTGTTGCCCAGCCTTCTCAGAAATGGGTCAAACATACGGGTTCAGTGTCTGATCTGTGAAATGGGTCAAACAGTGGCTTCATGCCTGGTCTTAGTTTGGTGGCTTCATGCCTGGTCTTTTCACACGAGTTAAAAATGACAGCTTGGTGTCTGGTCTCAAATGGGCCAAACAATGGCAGGTTCCCATTATGGTAGACTGTTTTCACTCGTTTGTTTTCTTCCCTCCGCACAGATGATTCGAGACTGGGTGATCTACACCACCAACTTGACGTACAGCCCAACCTCCTCCATCCCAATCATCAGAACCAACCCAGCTGTGGTCCCCATAATGTGCTTCTACTACCGGTGAGTCAACACTGCTGGATGAGCCTACACTAGAGCACCATGCAGGTCCCAGGATATGTTCAGCATCTGGTCAATATCTTTGGACAGTGTGAGGTTGAACCCTTTGTTGGGATTTATCTTGCCATATGTCCATGTCAAGATTTCCATGTATGTCCTTTTGTGTCCCCCTCCTAGGTAACTAGGGGGAGCCAAGTTAATTCTTAAAAGGCTGAGTAGCAGCCAGGGAGAAATGGAAAGGTATAATTTTGGGTCAGGGCTGAGAGGCTCTGAAGATCGGCTCTAACTTCCCCCTGATCTAGGGATTTTCAAATACACTCCTGAATTTAGTGGGGGAGGGGGGGGGGGGTGAGGAGGAGCTTGTCTGTGCTCTCAAGAGATCCTGGCCAATCCCCAAACAGGAGGCTTGACATAGGAGTCAAGACAGCCCTTAAGTGTGACCAAGCTTGCTCAGTAACAGGGAGAGTTTGGATGGAAGATGGAGAGGGTCCTGCCTACCAGCAGAGGAGTTGGAAGGGAGGATCTCTCAGCTGCCTCATCCCATGAGGACAGCCTGGGAAGCTGCCAGCCCAGCTTAAGGCATCCACCAACATAGCTGCTCAGGAGAGACTGAGGAACCCCCTGGGCCAGATAAGGGGAGAGGGCATTTGGTTTGGAAACCTGACTAGTCCCCATCTGGGACTGCTTTCATCTAGTGGCAGCTTCCAGGTCCTCTTGCCCAGGGATTCCCTCAGGCAGCTGGGTGAATACATTTCATCTGGGGTCTTAGGTGGTATGCAGGGAGAGGCTGGGTGGCTCCAAGAGGAGAACCCTTCTGAGCACTTGTACATAGTTCCAGAAAGTCGTCCGTTTTGCAGTTCCTTGGGCATCCCATGCATCTCATCCTCCTCAGTTTCAATCCCCAAAAAAAGAAAGTAAACACAGTTTTAAGGTCTGTTTGCAGTCTTTGGCGTGTGAGGCAGGAAGGAAATGTCGTCTGGTGCTTCAGGACTATAAGGGGACCCAAATCTTTGACTCCTAAGGGGGTAGTGCTACACCTAGTTGCGTTTGCACTGGCAGTCCACTTCGACATTCTGGGCTCAACAGATGGCTTTAGGTACACCTTGGCTAGCTACTCTTGACATCTATTGACTTTGTCCTGTGACTACAACCTGACCCTTCTACTGCAGTGATGACCAATTTCCTCTTGCTAAGAATGTATTCATGGGAGGATCAGCTTTGACAATGATAGGATTGCTTAAGTTTCTTCATGTTGGAGAACCTCATGGTAATGATGGGGCTCCCTCTTATTGTCCCTGGAATCTCTAAAATGTCATCTTTAGCAATGTTGGGGAGATCATGAAGATATTGTCCTAACCAGGTTTGAAAGGGAACTAGGGACAATATGGCAGTTGCTCATGGTCACTCTAGAGATGCAGGCCTCAGGAATGTTGTCCCAATTATGGCTTCACCATCGCTTCATTTTGTCACTGTCCTTCAAGGAATCAACCAGACAGCCTTCCTTTAACTTGTTGGATTGTGTAGCTGTAACCAGGATGACAACCCTCAGCCAAGTCAGTGATGGACAGGACATGTATAGGAGTTTGACACTAAATGACTCATTACTGACCATGATTGGGTTCTATGTAGGCACGGTAACGTGAGCAGCCAAGCCATTAAGCCAACCTGGGTTCCATTCAGCAGCACTGTGTCCTCAGAAGAAAGGCTGTCCTTCTCTTTGGTCCTGATGACTGGTGAGGAATATGGGTGATTGGAAGGGAGGGGGGATGGTTTTACATTTACTAATCCCTTTTTCTTCTGTATAGAGGACTGGAGTGGTCCCAGACGTTCTCCCATCTACCAGCTTGGAGATAGTATCCATATACAGGCCTCTGTGGATACTCGCAACCAAATAGCCATGATCGTGTATGTTGACCGATGTGTGGCCACCATATCTCCTGATGCCACCTCTTCTCCAAGTTATGACCTTATTTCAGACAATGGGTATGTTCCTTCAGTGGGGGGAGGGGAGGGCTTGCCATATGACCCAGTTTAAGTGACCATTTTTCTGCAGCTGTCTGGTGGATGGAACACAAGCTGACTCCTCCTCAGCCTTCATCATTCCAAGGGTCCAGTCAAACGCTCTCCAGTTCACGGTGGATGCCTTTCGATTCCTAGGAAATGATGCATCTCTGGTGAGCACTCTCTGAATTGGTTGCACAGATCAGGGCCTTGTAGCAATGTTTAACCTATTAAAACCCTCATTCCAGATCTATATAACCTGTTACCTGAGAGCTGCTGCTGCCACCCAGGTTCCTGATCCCATGAACAAGGCCTGTTCCTATAGCAAAGCTGCAAACAGGTGAGACTCTACAATGGTGGTTGGGGGTCCATGGATTACTGCTCTTCATAGCATCTTGTCTGTGTAATGGAGACACATCTGCATGCATCTAGTAACCAGTGACTGGAGAAAACCTTGTGCACATATAACATGGTGGATTCCTGAAACTATATAAATGGAATGGTGCACAGGCATTATTTTGGGGCCCTTCCCATACCATGTGCACTGGTTACATGACTGGCTGGGACAAGTAACTGCTTGGGCCAATGGTTGGCCTTAAAGCTCTTCAGTACCAGCATGATCAGTGTCTGGAGATTTAGGATCACCATAGCCATAACTGGTCAGCTCCAAGGGGATCCCCCCCCCAGCATTTAGAACCTTCTATTTGGGAAGGATACCAGATTTGGTTTCAAATACCCTTAAACCCCAGACTGAGTACTTCAATCCCCCCATGTGCTCCTAGTAGACACTTGGTACTGTAGCTTAATGTGCCCTATTGCATCAGGAGGGATTGGCCCCAAGTCCTTTCAACATGAGGTAAATGTCGAAGTACCCAACAGTTTGTCTTCATGCTTCCAGTACATCTTCTAAAACCCAGGCTGTGACACTGACATTGGCTTGTCTTCTCTAGCTGGTCTGCAGTTGAGGGCCCCAGCAGTATCTGTCAATGTTGTGGGACACCAGGCACCTGCAGAAACCCTACTGGCCCGACAGGAGGAAGGAGCCAATTTAGAAGACCAAGAGCCTTTGGAAAGAGGGAAGCCTTGGATGGTGAGTTCTTAACATGAGGCTGCTGTACACAATGGTATGGCCTTGGATGATCACTGGATCAAAGGGGCCCCTTTTGATGGGGGTGTGCTGAGAAACTGATTGCTATTGTATTACAGGAAATCTCTCATGGTACATATGTGGTGGGGGACACCCTCGGGGCCTGGACAGGGAATCATCACCAGTGCACCTCACCCTCCCAAAATAGGGTGTGATGGCAGCTTGTGGTGCTCCTCTGACTGGAGTAACTGCAGTGTCAGTCTCAGAAGGGATCAGTATCTGGTTTTTGCTGGAGAGGATTTGTCTTTCTCCTTCTGCAGGGGGCTGAATAGAGCCAGCCCTCGTCTTTAGTCCAGGGGTCTATGATGCCATGTAAGAGGTCACTGCAAATGACCAGGGATGTGAGGAACACAGGTGGCAATGCATGGAAGGCTAGAACCCTGATGGCTTCACTGTTGTGGTCCTATAGACTTTTCCTTGCTGGTCCCATAACTAGAATAAAAGGGGAGATCCCCCCCCCCCCCCCCATAAGGACTCACAGCAATGAAAATGAGAGGTTCAAATCCTCCCCTCCCCATTCTGTAAATTTTTATTGGTGAACATGGCAATCTAAAACCCTCAAGATCTACAGTAGGTTCACCTCTCCACTGATGTAGAGTAACATTTCCATTGTAGAGATGTCACCTGACCCAATCTGCTTCTCCCACAGAACCAAACATGGAAGAGGAACAATCGGTGACTTCTCTGGGACCTCTGCTTGTGATTGGGCCACAACAAAGTGACATCACAGCTGCAGTGAAGGAGGGGCCTGCCCCCACAGAGCTCTGGTGGTTGGTGGCTGTGGGATGTCTCAGTCTTCTAGTAGTTGCTGTGTGCACGGTGCTCATCGTGAAGTCTCTGAAAAAGCCGCAATGTGTACTGTCTGTGCAAAAATAAAGACCTTCTCATTTAATCTGATCTCTTGCTTATTTATATAGGTGGCAATGTTATAAAGTTGCGGATTCCCAACATCTAGATGGGGGGGGGGGTCTCAGATGTTCCAATACACATCAGTGGACAGAAGTTGAGGTCAGGTGTATGGGGCCACAAGGGCACCATGGAGGATAAAGGTGACAGGTTTGGATCTGAATGCTGGCACTTGGGGAAAGGCAGGTCAGTGGGTCTCATATTCTTCCCCTGCCCCCCCCCCCCAACATTACCCTAGTGTGCTAGAACAGTGTCTTTTTTATAAAAACCGTTTTGGTTGGAATCTGAATCAAAGGAGTTCGGTTATATAATGGCTCTGCTCTTGGTCTGAAACTCATCCAGCGTCTCCTAGTCTGAGCCAAAATTGTTGGCTTGCACCATCTAGTTGTGGAGATTAAGGGGGTGTTGTCTGAGCTAGGGTGACCACACCTTTCTACAGACTCAGTACAGTGAGTTGTCACCTCCAGGACAGGAAGTCATGAACCTCTCACCACAGCATGTAGTAGAGCCCTGCAGGAGCTGCCATATAGGATGGTTCCTCTGGTCTTTGCTTCTACCTCCAAGGGCCTCGGCCCCTCTGGCTTGCCAGGATGAATGTACAAGGCAAGTAAACGGTGAAGCCTGGCAAACTTCTATTACCCAACAATGGCTCCAGAATAAAAGCCCCAAACCAGTCGGCAAAGGGAATTCCAACTGCTTATTACTGACGGCAAGATCAGCATAACCGGTAATGGCATCACCTTGAATGATGGTGAGTGGCAAAGCCTTGGTCTGATACTGCCAGTGTGCAGGAATGGTGGCTATGCTAGGCCTGAGCTGGGTGGGGTAGGTACTGTCAATAGAAATGGAAGGGACAGTCCTTCTGCTGGCTATTGTTGGGGCCCTTTTTTTTTTTTTTTTTTTACTTCCGCCTCCTGAGGATCTAAAATCCCAATCCGTGTAAATTGGTTTATGTGAAAGTTAGTGTTTATAAATGGCAGTATAGATACGGGGGAATTTTTTCTCTACTAGTAATGGCAGCAATCGGAAACTTACAGAGGGACTGTGGTGGGAACTGACTTGGTGTCACTGACATCCCAAGTGACACCAATAGTGATCTGTGCTAAAGAAAAAAGCCCCAACACTGGGCAGGAATGGGTTAACTGTGCTGGGAGTGTGTGTGTGTGTGTGTGTGTGTGTGTGTGTGTATATATTTTTTTTTTTTTTTTTTTACTAGGGGGTGGGGTGTTGGTGCTTCACTGTAATCACACTGATCAGGATGGCTGCGCAGTGTCTGAGCTGACAGGGAGAACTGTAAACAAAACAGTCCTCCTCCCCATCTGAGATGCTTGGTAATCACCAGCTGAGGACCTGGTGATTGGCTGCAAATGGTGGAGCAGGTAGAGTGCATGCATGGCTCGTGTGCGGGCGGTTGGGAAGTGGCTGAGCATTTGTGCACAAGTTTCAGTATGCTGGGTTACTGAATGTCCTGCCTCTAACTGTCCTTGCTAGCAGTGTGAACAATGGGCAGTGAGCCCTCACCAGTCCCTGTGGGGGTGAGGGGCCTGGCCCTCGATCTCTCCACAGAATGCTTCCAGTGATTAGGGGTGGAAGTAAAGGGTGAGAGGATGCCCTCTTCTCCCTGTGGTGAAGGTGCAGATGTGATCACTGTGGTCTGGGCGGCCCCCGGTGTCCCTGTCTCTGGTCACTCACCCCATGGATGATCTATGTGCGCATCCCACCACCTGCCCTGCACAGAGGACAAGCTTTCCGGTGCAGGATAGTAAATGCTGTTCCACCACTCCCCTTCCTCAATGTCCTATTGGAACGATCAATACACCCCCAATTCTGTGTGAAAACCCACACTTCCCATGATCCTCAGCATTCTGCATAGAAGTCTATAGGCTTTCTCAGCTATAGCTCTCCCCTGGCTGGCATGTCTCCGCCATGTTTGTCCTCCAGCATCTGATTACAGTAAGAAGAGAACGAACGCCAAAACCACGAATGTGCCGCACCACCAAATATTGGGGGGAGGGGGGATGGAAGGCAGGAATTTATTGAAATGGTTCTACCATCCATGGCCAATATCAGCACAGAAGAGTGTTGGCCCTCCACCATTCAGAAACTTCCTTGTATTTTCACAATTGCTCAGTGGCCTCCGCCTAAGGTGAGAAGTAAGGATGACATGATCTCTACCCCAACCAATCAGAGCTCACCTTGTATTCAGTGGTGTCAGAGGCCCCCTATCTCTTCAGTGAGTATAATACGGGAGGCTGTCAGAGACTACAGACATACACTATATTGTCCAAAGTATTGGGACCCCTCCTCTCCAAATCATGTGATTCAGGTGTTCCAATCCTCTACCAGTCATGTGATTCAGGTGTTCCAATCCCCTCCAAATCATGTGATTCAGGTGTTCCAATCCCCTCCAAATCATGTGATTCAGGTGTTCCAATCCCCTCCAAATCATGTGATTCAGGTGTTCCAATCCTCTACCAGTCATGTGATTCAGGTGTTCCAATCCCCTCCATATCATGTGATTCAGGTGTTCAAATCCCCTCCATATCATGTGATTCAGATGTTCCAATCCCCTCCATGGACACAGGTGTATACAATCAAGCCCCTAGGCATGCAGACGGCTTCTACAAACATTGGTGAAAGAATGGGTCACTCTCAGGAGCTCAGTGACTCCAAGCGTGGTCCCGTGATAGGTAGTCATCTGGGCAATAAGTCCATCCGTGACATTTCCTGGCTACTAAATATTCTACATTGTGACCATTATGAGGGGTTCTCACCATCCCTGTGCCAAGTTCCCGGGTCTGTACACCCACTGTGCCCATTATGAGGGTTTCTCACCATCCCTGTGCCAAGTTCCCGGGTCTGTACACCCGCTGTGCCCATTATGAATGGTTCCCACCATCCCTGTGTCAAGTTCCTGGGTCTGTACACCCACTGTGCCCATTATGAGGGGTTCCCACCATCCCTGTGCTGAGTTCCCAGGTCTGTACACCCGCTGTGCCCATTATGAGGGGTTTCCACCATCCCTGTGCCGAGTTCCCGGGTCTGTACACCCGCTGTGCCCACTATGAGGGGTTCCCACCATCCCTGTGCTGAGTTCTCGTGTCTGTACACCCGCTGTGCCCATTATGAGGGGTTCCCACCATCCCTGTGCTGAGTTCATGACTCTGTACACCCGCTGTGCCCATTATGAGGGGTTCCCACCATCCCTGTGCTGAGTTCTCTGGTTTGTACACCCACTGTGCCTATTATGAGGGGTTATCACCATCCCTACACTGAGTTCTCTGGTTTGTACACCCGCTGTGCCCATTATGAATGGTTATCACCATCCCTACACTGAGTTCTCTGGTTTGTACAGCGAGTCCATTGTTCTTCTAGCCCAAAAATAAATCTCTCCTGCTGGCATGACTGACATTAGTATTGTGGTGTAGCATCAATTGTACACGATCCAATCATTGATCAGCACTGTGAGATTCCCCTCCTCCATGCATCTTGTGTAGTGCACTCCATGTGGATCTGATTTCAGTATAGGGATGAATCTAGTCATCTTCTCCGGTGATTTCCAGGTGGATGAAGTGACCTCCATTTGTGGCTCCACCTCCCATCCATCATGCATGTTAGTTCCAGCCATTGGGTGTGGAGATGATTGGCCCCAGCTGGGAGTATTAGTGGTTAGTGGGCGGGGTATAAAGGACGGCTCTCTTCTCCTCTCTCATTGTGGTGCCTCCTATGGACAGGATGGGGTTTCTGGTGAAGGGGAGTTGGGTGATGGTTCTCGCTCTGGTGTATTGGTCAGAGTTTGGCTGTGGTGGATCCTTGGTGAGACATGGCCGCCAGTCAGATTGGTGGAGGAACTACCAGCGAGCTCTGCCTGGCCAGGGCTCTTCTAGATGGGGCTCCAGAGAGTGGAATGCCCATTCTTCAGTTGTGGGGGTTGGGGCTCCTAGAGGTGGAACTTCTATGGGTGGCGTTCCATGGGGTTCACCTGCTGGACGTGTTGGTGGAGTTAGAGATATTCAGCGTGTGAGCTCCCCTATCGGCATCCAGTGTGGAGAGGACAACATGGTGCTCAATGTCCAGAGGGATTTCTATGGGATTGGGAAGCTGATCCAACCTTCTGATCTTAGTCTGGGGTCCCGAGGCTGCAAACCCAACTCCCAAAGTGACTCCATGATTACCTTCCAGATCAACCTCCAGGACTGTGGCAACACTGTGCAGGTAATCTTCAATGGTACCTGTGGGTCCATGTAATAGAATAGCTGTCCCTCCATGGTCTTCACCTCCCGTGGGTCCATGTAATAGAATAGCTGTTCCTCCATGGGCTTCACCTCCCGTGGGTCCATGTAATAGAATAGCTGGCCCTCCATGGGCTTCACCTCCCGTGGGTCCATGTAATAGAATAGCTGGCCCTCCATGGGCTTCACCTCCCGTGGGTCCATGTAATAGAATAGCTGGCCCTCCATGGGCTTCACCTCCCGTGGGTCCATGTAATAGAATAGCTGGCCCTCCATGGTCTTCACCTCCCGTGGGTCCATGTAATAGAATAGCTGGCCCTCCATGGGCTTCACCTCCCGTGGGTCCATGTAATAGAATAGCTGGCCCTCCATGGGCTTCACCTCCCGTGGGTCCATGTAATAGAATAGCTGGCCCTCCATGGGCTTCACCTCCCGTGGGTCCATGTAATAGAATAGCTGGCCCTCCATGGGCTTCACCTCCCGTGGGTCCATGTAATAGAATAGCTGGCCCTCCATGGGCTTCACCTCCCGTGGGTCCATGTAATAGAATAGCTGGCCCTCCATGGGCTTCACCTCCCGTGGGTCCATGTAATAGAATAGCTGGCCCTCCATGGGCTTCACCTCCCGTGGGTCCATGTAATAGAATAGCTGGCCCTCCATGGGCTTCACCTCCCGTGGGTCCATGTAATAGAATAGCTGGCCCTCCATGGGCTTCACCTCCCGTGGGTCCATGTAATAGAATAGCTGGCCCTCCATGGGCTTCACCTCCCGTGGGTCCATGTAATAGAATAGCTGGCCCTCCATGGGCTTCACCTCCCGTGGGTCCATGTAATAGAATAGCTGGCCCTCCATGGGCTTCACCTCCCGTGGGTCCATGTAATAGAATAGCTGGCCCTCCATGGGCTTCACCTCCCGTGGGTCCATGTAATAGAATAGCTGGCCCTCCATGGGCTTCACCTCCCGTGGGTCCATGTAATAGAATAGCTGGCCCTCCATGGTCTTCACCTCCCGTGGGTCCATGTAATAGAATAGCTGGCCCTCCATGGTCTTCACCTCCCGTGGGTCCATGTAATAGAATAGCTGGCCCTCCATGGTCTTCACCTCCCGTGGGTCCATGTAATAGAATAGCTGGCCCTCCATGGTCTTCACCTCCCGTGGGTCCATGTAATAGAATAGCTGGCCCTCCATGGTCTTCACCTCCCGTGGGTCCATGTAATAGAATAGCTGGCCCTCCATGGTCTTCACCTCCCGTGGGTCCATGTAATAGAATAGATGTCCCTCCATGGTCTTCACCTCTTGCGGGTCCATGTCTGACCTTCACCCACCTTGTTCCTGTACTGCAGGCTTGTCCAAATGATTATGTAGCTGACTTGCCATTGAGATGAACTTTCTCCCTGTGTGTGTCGTCTTCACCTCCACCTACAGGTCCATGGCTGGCCTTCACCTACCTTTTTTCTAAGTTCACTCACCTGGTTCCTGTACTGCAGGCTTCTCCTAATGATTGTGTATCTAATGTTCCATTGAGATGGACTTTCTCCCATGGTTGTCCTGTCCCTCTTTCCCCCTCCAATTTTTGTGGTTGACATTTTCTGCATGTAGAACCCTAACTATTGGTTCCCCTGTCTGGTGGTCTTATTAACCCCTGTATTGGTGTAAGGTGCAGTAGCACTTTTAGGACACCCTCAATTTTTTGGAGTATGGGAAGGTTAGAATCCGTTGGCTTTCTTTCAATCTATGTCCTATTGGGGAGATTTCTCTCTACTTCCCCTCACATATGTAAAACAGGAAGTGGGGAAGTCCATGGTTGTCACCAGAACAAGTATCCCCGTAGGATACAAATAAAAACCTGATGGAGGTTCTGCCCCACTGCACTCACTTTCCTTAAGTAACACACAGGTCTTATGGGAGTGCTGTCACTCTAAAAAGCTGCCAGCAAGCGGGTGTTTACTTGCTGCATGCTTGTTTTGGGTCAGTCATTAGTAGCCCTAAAATTAAACTGTATAATATGTAGTTGGGTTAAGTCTCCCCTGTTCATCATTTGCTGGAAGGGTAGAGACAGACATTGTGTATGTGATTAAGCCAAAGAGAACCTGTCATGCAGTAAGGGGGTTGCTGTTGCTAACCTGAGAAGCTTGTGAATCCTGCAAGGTAAATCCTTACCTGCTTGGTGCCTGGTCTTAGAAATGGGTCAAACAGTGGCTTGGTGCCTGGTCTTAGACTTTTTGGTGGTTTTGTACCTGGTCTTACATGGGTTAAAAGTTGCTTGTTGCCCATCCTTCTCAGAAATGGGTCAAACATGCAGGTTCAGTGCCTGATCTGTGAAATAGGTCAAACAGTGGCTTCATGCCTGGTCTTTTCACACATGGGTTATAAATGACCGGTTGGTGTCTGGTCTCAAATGGGCCAAACAATGGCAGGTTCCCATTATGGTAGCCTGTTTTCACTCATTTTTGTTTTCTCCCCTCCGCACAGATGATTCGAGACTGGGTGATCTACACCACCAACCTGACGTACAGCCCAACCTCCTCCATCCCAATCATCAGAACCAACCCAGCTGTGGTCCCCATAATGTGCTTCTACTACCGGTGAGTCAACACTGCTGGATTGAGCCTACACTAGAGCACCATGCAGGTCCCAGACTATGTTCAGCACCTAGTCAATATCTTTGGACCAAGCAAGGTTGAACCCTTTGTTGGGATTTATCCTGCCATATGTCCATGCCAAGATTTTCATGTATGTCCTTTTCTGTGTCCCACTTCTAGGTAACTAGGGGGAGCCAAGTTAATTCTTAAAAGGCTGAGTAGCAGCCAGGGAGGAAAGGTATAATTTGGGTCAGGGCTGAGAGGCTGAAGATCAGCTCTCAAACTTCCCTCTGATCTAGGGATTTTGGAATACTCTCCTGAATTTAGTGGGTGGGGGTGAGGAGGAGCTGGTCTGTGATCTCAAGGGATCCTGGACAATCCCCAAACAGGAGGCTTGACATAGGGGTCAAGACAGCCCTTAAGAGTGACCAAGCCTGCTCAGTAACAGGGAGAGTTTGGATGGAAGATGGAGAGGGTCCTGCCTACCAGCAGAGGAGTTGGAAGGGAGGATCTCTCAGCTGCCTCATCGCCTGGGAAGCTGCCAGCCCAGCTTAAGGCAGCCACCATCCTAGTCTCTCGAGACTGAGTAACCCCCACACCCTCTGGGCCAGATAAGGGGAGAGGGCATTTGGGTGGGAAACCTGATTAGCCCCCATATGGGACTGCTTTCATCTAAAGTGCCAGCTAACAGGTCCTCTTGCCCAGGGATTCCCTCAGGCAGCTGGGTAAATACATTTCATCTGGGGTCTTAGGTGGTATGCAGGGAGAGGCTGGATGGCTCCAAGAGGAGAACCCTTCTAAGCACTTATACATAGTTCCAGAAAGTTGTCATCAGTTTTGCAGTTCCTTGGGCATCCCATGCATCTCTCATCACTATCAAAGTTTCAATTCCCCAAAAAAAAGTTTCAAGGTCTGTTTGCAGTCTTCAGAGAGGCTGGAAGAAAATGTCTTCTGGTGCTTCAGGACTATAACGGGACCCAAATCTTTGACTCCTAAGGTGGTAGTGCTACACCTAGTTGTGTTTGCACTGGCAGTCCACTTCGACATTATGGGCTCAACAGATGGCTTTAGGTACACCTTGGCTAGCTGCTCTTGACATCAATGGGCTTTATATCCTGTGACTGCAACCTGACCCTTCTACTGCAGTGATGACCAATTTCCTCTTGCTAAGAATGTATTCATGGGAGGATCAGCTTTGACAATGATAGGATTGCTTACGTTTCTTCATGTTGGAGAACCTCATGGTAATGATGGGGCTCCCTCTTATTGTCCCTGGAATCTCTAAAATGTCATCTTTAGCAATGTTGGGGAGATCATGAAGATATTGTCCTAACCAGGTTAGAAAGGGAACTAGGGACAATATGGCAGTTGCTCATGGTCACTCTAGAGATGCAGGCCTCAGGACTGTTGTCCCAATTATGGCTTCACTATCACTTCATGTCACTGTCCTTCAAGGAATCAACCAGATGGCCTTCCTTTAACTTGTTGGCTGAGGGTTGTCATCCTGGTTACAACTACACAATCCAAGTCAGTGATGGACAGGACATGTATAGGAGTTTGTGACATTAAATGACTCATTACTGACCATGATTGGGTTCTATGTAGGCACGGTAATGTGAGCAGCCAAGCCATTAAGCCAACCTGGGTTCCGTTCAGCACCACTGTGTCCTCAGAAGAAAGGCTGTCCTTCTCTTTGGTCCTGATGACTGGTGAGGAATATGGGTGATTGGAAGGGAGGGGGGATGGTTTTACATTTACTAATCCCTTTTTCTTCTGTATAGAGGACTGGAGTGGTCCCAGACGTTCTCCCATCTACCAGCTTGGAGATATTATCCACATACAGGCCTCTGTGGATACTCACAACCAAATAGCCATGATCGTGTATGTTGACCGATGTGTGGCCACCATATCTCCTGATGCCACCTCTTCTCCAAGTTATGACCTTATTTCAGACAATGGGTATGTTCCTTCAGTGGGGGGAGGGGGGGGGGGCTTGCCATATGACCCAGTTTAAGTGACCATTTTTCTGCAGCTGTCTGGTGGATGGAACACAAGCTGACTCCTCCTCAGCCTTCATCATTCCAAGGGTCCAGTCAAATACTCTCCAGTTCACGGTGGATGCCTTTCGATTCCTAGGAAATGATGCATCTCTGGTGAGCACTCTCTGAATTGGTTGCACAGATCAGGGCCTTGTAGCAATGTTTAACCTATTAAAACCCTCATTCCAGATCTATATAACCTGTTACCTGAGAGCTGCTGCTGCCACCCAGGTTCCTGATCCCATGAACAAGGCCTGTTCCTATAGCAAAGCTGCCAACAGGTGAGACTCTTCAATGGTTGGGGGTCCATGAATTGCTGCTCTTCATAGCATCTTGTCTGGTTACTAGATGCATGCAGAAGTGACTCTCCATTACACAGTGACTGGAGCAAACCTTGTGCACGTACAACATGGTGGATTCCTGAAACTATCTAAATGGAATGGTGCACAGGCATTATTTTGGGGCCCTTCCCATACCATGAGCACTGGTTACATCACTGGCTTGGACAAGTAACTGCTTGGGCCAATGGTTGGCCTTAAAGCTCTTCAGTACCAGCATGATCAGTTATGGCTATGGTGATCCTAAATCTCAGACACTGGTCAGCTCCAAGGGAACCCCCCCCCCCCCAGCATGTAGAATGTTCTATTTGGGGAGGATACCAGATTTGGTTTCAAATACCCTTAAACCCCAGACTGAGTACTTCAATCCCCCCATTATGTGCTCCTAGTAGACACTTCGTACTGTAGCTTAATGTGCCCTATTGCATCAGGAGGGATTGGCCCCCCAAGTCCTTTCAACATGAGGTAAATGTCTAAGTACCCAACAGTTTGTCTTCCATGCTTCCAGTACATCTTCTAAAACCCAGGCTGTGACACTGACATTGGCTTGTCTTCTATAGCTGGTCTGCAGTTGAGGGCCCCAGCAGTATCTGCCAGTGTTGTGGGACACCGGGCACCTGCAGAAACCCTACTGGCCTGACAGGAGGAAGGAGCCAATTTAGAAGACCAAGAGCCTTTGGGAAGAGGGAAGCCTTGGATGGTGAGGGTTGTGTGTGGTGTGTTTGTTTGTTTTTTTTTGTTTTATCCAGCTGCTATACACCATGGTATGGCCTTGGGTGATCACTGGATCAAAGGGGTTTGGTGTGTGTGGTTTTTTTTTTTTTTTTTTTTTTTTTTTAATGGGGGTGTGCTGATAAACTAATTGCTAATGGATCTCTCATGGTACAAATGTGTGGGAATACCCTCAGAGCTTGGACAGGGACTCCACACCCTATTTTTGGACGGAGGGGTGAACTGGTGATTTGGCAGCTTGTGGTGCTCCTCTGACTGGAGTAACTGCAGGGTCAGTCTCAGAAGGGATCAGTATCTGGTTTTTGCTGGAGAAGATTTGTCTTTCTCCTTCTGCAGGGAGCTGAATAGAGCCAGCCCTCGTCTTTAGTCCAGGGGTCTATGATGCCATGTAAGAGGTCACTGCAAATGACCAGGGATGTGAGGAACACAGGTGGCAATGCATGGAAGGCTAGAAACCTGATGGCTTCACATTACTGTTGTGGCCCTATAGACTTTTCCTTGCTGGTCCCATAACTAGAATATAGAGGGGAGATTCCCCCCAATAAGGACTCAGGAAAATGAAAATCCCCCCCCCCCCCCCCCCCCATTTTGTAATTTTTTTTTTTTTTTTTTTTATATTGGTGAACATGGCAATCTAAAACCCTCAAGATCTACAGTAGGTTCACCTCTCCACTGATGTAGAGTAACATTTCCATTGTAGAGATGTCACCTGACCCAATCTGCTTCTCCCACAGAACCAAACATGGAAGAGGAACAATCGGTGACTTCTCTGGGACCTCTGCTTGTGATTGGGCCACAACAAAGTGACATCACAGCTGCAGTGAAGGAGGGGCCTGCCCCCACAGAGCTCTGGTGGTTGGTGGCTGTGGGATGTCTCAGTCTTCTAGTAGTTGCTGTGTGCACGGTGCTCATCGTGAAGTATCTGAAAAAGCCGCAATGTGTACTGTCTGTGCAAAAATAAAGACCTTCTCATTTAATCTGATCTCTTGCTTATTTATATAGGTGGCAATGTTATAAAGGTGTTGTGGATTCCTAACATCTAGATTGGGGGGGGGGGGGTCTCAGATGTTCCAATACACATCAGGGGACAGAAGTTGAGGTCAGGTGTATGAGGGCACCATGGAGGATAAGGGTGACAGGTTTGGATCTGAAGACTGGCACTTGGGGAATGGGAGGTCAGTGTCGTATTTCTCCCCCCCACCCCCAAATTCTTACCCTAGTGTGCTAGAACAGTGTCTTTATAAAACAGTTTTGGTTGGAATCTGAATCAGGAGCTCAGTTATATATAATGGCTCTGCTCTTGGTCTGAAACTCATCCAACGTCTCCCAGTCTGAGAGCCAAAATTGTTGGCTTGCACCATCTAGTTGTGGATATTAAGGGGGTGTTATCTGAGCTAGGGTGACCACACCTTTCTACAGACTCAGTACAGTGAGTTGTCACTCCCCAGGACAGGAAGTCATGAACCTCTCGCCACGGCATGTAGTAGAGTCCTGCAGGAGCTGCCATATAAGATGGTTCCTCTGGTCTTTGTCTCTACTCCAAGGGCCTCGGCTCCTCTACTTGCATTGTACATTCATCCTGGCAAGCCAAACGGTGAAGCCTGGCAAACTTCTATTACCCAACCAGGGGCGGACTGACAACTCATGGGGCCCTTGGGCAATAGGGGATCATGGGGCCCATGTGTCCTTGTGCAAACTCAAAAGCCTATGAGAAGGGTACCAGGAGCATCTCATGGGGCCCTCTACTGACCCCAGGACCCTTGGGCAGCGCCTGAGTTACCAAATGGTCAGTATGCCCCTGTACCAAACAATGGATCCAGAACAAAAGCCCCAAACCAGTCGGCAAAGGAAATTCCTACTGATCACGAATGGGAAGGACTAAGCGTGTGTTGACCAGATCAGCCTAACCCAGTGTTTCTCAATTCCAGTCCTCATGGACCCCCAACAGGTCATGTTTTCAGGATTTCCATTATTTTGCACAGGTGATTTGATCAGATTCACTGCCTTAGTAATTACCACAGCTGAAATCCTGAAAACATGACCTGTTGGGGGTCCATGAGGACTGGAGTTGAGAAACACTGGCCTAACTGGTGACGACACCACCTTGAATGACGGTGACTGGCAAAGCTTGGCCTGATACTGCTGGGACTGGACTGCCAGTGTGCAGGAATGGTGGCTATGCTAGGCCTGAGCTGACTGGGTGGGTACTGTCCACGGAAATGGAAGGGACAGTCCTGTATGTTCTGCTGGCTATTGTTGGGGCCCTGAAACCACTACCCTCCTGATTATTCCATTCCATATATATTTTTTTTTTTTTTTTTTTTTTTTTTTTTTTTTTGCACAGTTAGACCAATTGAACAATATTTTTGACTCTTTGCTATTACACATGTCCAGTAAAAATCACATAGGCAAGGAACAGGATACATTTTGGCCTAAATTTGTGTTTAAAAAAAAAAAAAAAATCCCAATACATGTATATTGGCTTATGTGAAGGTTTTTTCGGTATTTACAAATGGCGGTATAGATACGGGGTGGTTTTTTTTTTTTTTTTTTTGGGTACTAGTAATAGTGGGGATTAGTGACTTATAGAGGGATTGCACTGGACATTCTGACACTGGGGGGAACTGACTTGGTGTCATTGACATGCCCAGTGACACCAATAAGCAGTGCTAAAAGAAAAAGCCCCAACACTGGGCAGGAATGGGTTAACTGTGCTGGGAGTTTTACTAGGGGGTGGTGTGTTGGTGCTTCACTGTAATCACACTGATCAGGATGGCTGTGCACTGTGCCAGAGCTGACGGGAAGAACTGTTTAAACCACTCCTCCTCCCCATCGGAGATGCTGAGTAATCACCGGTTGAGGACCCGGTGATTGATGGCTGTGAATGGTGGAGTGGGTAGAGATCATGCACGGCTCATCAATCCTCTCTACAGCATACCTCCAGTGATTGCGGGTGGAAGTAAAGGGTGAGAGGATTTTCTTTTCTCCCTCGGGGGTGAGGAGCCTGGCCCGCAATCTCTCCACAGAATGCCTCCAGTGATTGGAAGTAAAGGGTGAGAGGATGCTCTTCTCCCTGTGGGGGACCTGGCCCTCAATCCTCTCCACAGAATACCTCCAGTGATTGGAGGTGGAAGTAAAGGGTGAGAGGATGCCCTCTTCTCCCTGTGGTGAAGGTGCAGATGTGATCGCTGTGGTCTGGGCTGCCCCCGATGTCCCTGTCTCTGGTCACTCACCCCATGGATGATCTATGTGCACATCCCACCACCTGCACTGCATGGAGGACAAGCTTTCCGGTGCAGGCTGGTAAACGCTGTTCCACCACTCCCCTTCCTCAATGTCCTATTGGAAAAGTCAATACACCCCATTCTGTGTGAAAAAACACATTTCCCATGATCCTCAGCATTCTGCATAGAAGTCTATAGGCATTCTAGGCTAAAGCTCTCCCCTGGCTGGCATGTCTCCGCCATGTTTGTCCTCCAGCATCTGGTTACAGTAAGAAGAGAACAAACGCCAAAACCACGAATGTGCCGCACCACCAAATATTGGGGGGAGGGGGGATGGAAGGCAGGAATTTATTGAAATGGTTCTACCATCCATGGCCAATATAGGCACAGAAGAGTGTTGGCCCTCCACCATTCAGAAACCGCCTTGTATTTTTAAAATTTCTCAGGGGCCTCTGCCCAAGGTGAGAAGTAAAGATGACATGATCTCTACCCCAACCAATCACAGCTCACCTTGTAGTCGGTGTTAGGGGCCCCCTATATCTTCAGTGAGTGTAATAAAGAAGACTGTCAGAGGCTACAGACATACACTAAAATGCCCAAAGTATTGTCCCCGCCCTCCCAAACATGTGATTCAGGTGTTCCAATCCCCTCCATGTCATGTGATTCAGGTGTTCCAATCCCCTCCCAATCATGTGATTCAGGTGTTCCAATCCCCTCAATATCATGTGATTCAGGTATTCCAATCCTCTCCCAATCATCTTATTCAGGTGTTCCAATCCCCTCCATATCATGTGATTCAGGTGTTCCAATCCCCTCCCAATCATGTGATTCAGGTGTTCCAATCCCCTCAATATCATGTGATTCAGGTATTCCAATCCCCTCCATATCATGTGATTCAGGTGTTCCAATCCCCTCCATATCATGTGATTCAGATGTTCCAATCCCCTCCCAATCATGTGATTAAGGTGTTACAATCCCCTTCCAATCATGTGATTCATGTGTTCCAATCCCCTCCATATCATGTGATTCAGATGTTCCAATCCCCTCCCAATCATGTGATTCATGTGTTCTAATCCCCTCCCAATCATGTGATTCAGGTGTTCCAATCCCCTCCATATCATGTGATTCAGGTGTTCCAATCCCCTCCATATCATGTGATTCAGGTATTCCAATCCCCTCCATATCATGTGATTCAGGTGTTCCAATCCCCTCCATATCATGTGATTCAGATGTTCCAATCCCCTCCATATCATGTGATTCAGGTGTTCCAATACCCTCCCAATCATGTAATTAAGGTGTTCTAATCCCCTCCATATCATGTGATTCAGGTGTTCCAATCCCCTCCCAATCATGTGATTCATGTGTTCTAATCCCCTCCCAATCATATGATTCAGGTGTTCAAATCCCCTCCATATCATGTGATTCAGGTGTTCCAATCCCATCCATATCATGTGATTCAGGTGTTCCAATCCCCTCCATATCATGTGATTCAGGTTTTAAAATCCCCTCCATATCATGTGATTCAGGTGTTTCAATCTCCTTCATATTATGTGATTCAGGTGTTCCAATCCCCACCATATCATGTGATTCAGGTATTCCAATCCCCTCCATATCATGTAATTCAGGTGTTTCAATCCCCTCCATATCATGTGATTCAGGTGTTCCAATCCCCTCCATATCATGTGATTCAGGTGCTCCAATCCCCTCCATATCAAGTGATTCAGTTGTTCCAATCCCTCCCAATCATGTGATTTAGGTGTTCCAATCCCCTCCCAATCGTGATTCAGGTGTTCCAATCCACTCCATATCATGTGATTCAGTTGTTCCAATCCCCTCCATATCATGTGATTCAGGTCTTCCAATTCCCTCCCAATCATGTGATTCAGGTGTTCCAATCCCCTCCATATCATGTGATTCCGGTGTTCCAATCTCCTCTCAATCATGTGATTCAGGTGTTCCAATCCCCTCCATATCGTGATTCAGATGTTCCAATCTCCTCCCAATCATGTGATTCAGGTGTTCCAATCCCCTCCATATCATGTGATTCAGGTATTCCAATCCCCTCCCAATCACCTGATTCAGGTGTTCCAATCCCCTCCATATCATGTGATTCAGATGTTCCAATCCCCTCCCAATCATGTGATTCAGGTGTTCCAATCCCCTCCATATCATGTGATTCAGATGTTCCAATCCCCGCCATATCATGTGATTCAGTTGTTCCAATCCCTCCCAATCATGTGATTTAGGTGTTCCAATCCCCTCCCAATCCTGATTCAGGTGTTCCAATCCCCTCCATATCATGTGATTCCGGTGTTCCAATCCCCTCCATATCATGTGATTCTGGTGTTCCAATCCCATCCATATCATGTGATTCCGGTGTTCCAATCCCCTCCATATCATGTGATTCAGGTGTTCCAATCCCCTCCATATCATGTGATTCGAGTGTTCCAATCCCCTCCCAATCATGTGATTCAGGTGTTCCAATCCCCTCCATATCATGTGATTCAGGTGTTGCAATCTGCTCTCAATCATGTGATTCAGGTGTTCCGATCCCCTCCCAATCATGTGATTCAGGTGTTCCAATCCTCTTCATATCATGTGATTAAGGTGTTCCAATCCCGTCCCAATCATCTGATTCAGGTGTTCCAATCCCCTCCATATCATATGATTAAGGTGTTCCAATCCACTCCATATCATGTGATTCAGGTGTTCCAATCCCCTCCCAATCATGTGATTCAGGTGTTCCAATCCCCTCCATATCATGTGATTCAGGTATTCCAATCCCCTCCCAATCATGTGATTCAGGTGTTCCAATCCCCTCCATATCATGTGATTCAGGTGTTCCAATCCCCTCCCAATCATGTGATTCAGGTGTTCCAATCCCCTCCCAATCATGTGATTCAGGTGTTCCAATCCCCTCCAAATCATGTGATTCAGGTGTTCCAATCCCCTCCCAATCATGTGATTAAGGTGTTCCAATCCCCTTCCAATCATGTGATTCAGGTGTTCCAATCCCCTCCCAATCATGTGATTCAGGTGTTCCAATCACCTCCCAATCATGTGATTCATGTGTTATAATCCCCTCCCAATCATGTGATTCATGTCTTCCAATCCCCTCCATATCATGTGATTCAGGTGTTCCAATCCCCTCAATATCATGTGATTAAGGTGTTCCAATCCCCTCCATATCATGTGATTCAGGTTTTAAAATCTCCTCCATATCATGTGATTCAGGTCTTCCAATCCCCACCATATCATGTGATTCAGGTGTTCCAATCCCCTCCATATCATGTGATTCAGGTGCTCCAATCCCCTCCATATCATGTGATTCAGGTGTTCCAATCCCTCCCAATCATGTGATTTAGGTGTTCCAATCCCCTCCCAATCATGTGATTCAGGTGTTCCAATCCCCTCCATATCATGTGATTCAGGTGCTCCAATCCCCTCCAAATCATGTGATTCAGGTGCTCCAATCCCCTCCAAATCATGTGATTCAGGTGTACCAATCCCTTCCCAATCATGTGATTCAGGTGCTCCAATCCCCTCCATATCATGTGATTCAGGTGTTCCAATCCCCTCCCAATCATGTGATTCAGGTGTTCCAATCCCCTCCATATCATGTGATTCAGGTGTTCCAATCCCCTCCATATCATGTGATTCAGGTGCTCCAATCCCCTCCATATCATGTGATTCAGGTGTTCCAATCCCCTCCCAATCATGTGATTTAGGTGTTCCAATCCCCTCCCAATCATGTGATTCAGGTGCTCCAATCCCCTCCATATCATTTGATTCCGGTGTTCCAATCCCCTCCCAATCGTGATTCAGGTGTTCCAATTCCCTCCATATCATGTGATTAAGGTACTCCAATCCCCTCCATATCATGTGATTCAGGTGCTCCAATCCCTCCCAATCAAGCAATTTAGGTGTTCCAATCCACTCCCAATTATGTGATTCAGCTGTTCCAATCCCTCCCAATCATGTGATTTATGCATTCCAATCCCCTCCCAATCGAGATTCAGGTGTTCCAATCCCCTCCCAATCATGTGATTCAGGTGTTCCAATCCCCTCCATATCATGTGATTCAGATGTTCCAATCCCCTCCCAATCATGTGATTCAGGTGTTCCAATCCCCTCCCAATCATGTGATTCAGGTATTCTAATCCCCTTCCAATCATGTGATTCAGGTGTTCCAATCCCCTCCATATCATGTGATTCAGGTATTCCAATCCTCTGAATATCATGTGATTCAGGTGTTCCAATCCCCTCCATATCATTTGATTCAGGTGTTCCAATCCCCTCCCTATCATGTGATTAAGGTGTTCCAATCCCCTTCCGATCATGTGATTCAGGTGTTCCAATCCCCTCCCAATCATGTGATTCAGGTGTTCTAATCCCCTCCATATCATGTGATTCAGATGTTCCAATCCCCTCCATATCATGTGATTCAGGTGTTCCAATACCCTCTCAATCATGTGATTAAGGTGTTCCAATCGCCTTCCAATCATGTGATTCATGTGTTCCAATCCCCTCCCAATCATGTGATTCAGGTGTTCTAATCCCCTCCATATCATGTGATTCAGGTGTTCCAATCCCCTCTCAATCATGTGATTCATGTGTTCTAATCCCCTCCCAATCATATGATTCAGGTGTTCAAATCCCCTCCATATCATGTGATTCAGGTGTTCCAATCCCCTCCATATCATGTGATTCAGGTGTTCCAATCCCCTCCATATCATGTGATTCAGGTGTTCCAATCCCCTCCATATCATGTGATTCAGGTGTTCCAATCCCCTCCATATCATGTGATTCAGGTGTTCCAATCCCCTCCATATCATGTGATTCAGGTGTTCTAATCCCCTCCCAATCATGTGATTCAGGTGTTCCAATCCCCTCCATATCATGTGATTCAAGTGTTCCAATCCCCTCCCAATCATGTGATTTAGGTGTTCCAATCCCCTCCATATCATGTGATTCAGGTGTTCCAATCCCCTCCATATCATGTGATTCATGTGTTCCAATCCCCTCCATATCATGTGATTCAGGTGTTCCAATCCCCTACCAATCATGTGATTCAGGTGTTCCAATCCCTTCCCAATCATGTGATTCAGGTGTTCCAATCCCCTCCATATCATGTGATTCAGGTGTTCCAATCCCCTCCATATCATGTGATTCAGGTATTCTAATCCCCTCCCAATCATCTGATTCAGGTGTTCCAATCCCCTCCATATCATGTGATTCAGGTGTTCCAATCTCCTCTCAATCATGTGATTCAGGTGTTCCAATCCCCTCCATATATTGTGATTCAGGTGTTCCAATCCCCTCCCAATCATGTGATTCAGGTATTCCAATCCCCTCCATATCATTTGATTCAGGTTTTCCAATCCCCTCCATATCATGTGATTCAGATGTTCCAATCCCCTTCCAATCATGTGATTCAGGTGTTCCAATCCCCTCCCAATCATGTGATTCAGGTGTTCTAATCCCCTCCATATCATGTGATTCAGGTGTTCCAATCCCCTCCCAATCATGTGATTCATGTGTTCTAATCCCCTCCCAATCATGTGATTCAGGTGTTCCGATCCCCTCCATATCATGTGATTCACGTGTTCCAATCCCCTCCATATCATGTGATTCAGGTGTTCCAATCCCTTCCCAATCATCTGATTCAGGTGTTTCAATCCCCTTCATATTATGTGATTCAGGTGTTCCAATCCCCTTCATATTATGTGATTTAGGTGTTCCAATCCCCTCCCAATCGTGATTTAGGTGTTCCAATCCCCTCTATATCATATGATTCAGGTGCTTCAATCCCCTCCATATCATGTGATTCAGGTGTTCCAATCACCTCCATATCATGTGATTCAGGTGTTCTAATCCCCTCCATATCATGTGATTCAGGTTTTCCAATCCCCTCCCAATCATGTGATTCAGGTGTTCCAATCCCCTCCCAATCATCTGATTCAGGTGTTCCAATCCCCTCCATATCGTGTTTCAGGTGTTCCAATCCCCTCCCAATCATGTGATTCAGATTTTCCAATCCCCTCCATATCATGGAATTCAAGTGTTCCAATCTCCTCTCAATCATGTGATTCAGGTGTTCCAATCCCCTCTATATCATGTAATTCAGATGTTCCAATCCCCTCCCAATCATGTGATTCAGGTTTTCCTATCCCCTCCATATCATGTGATTCAGGTCCTTCAATCCCCTCCATATCATGTGATTCAGGTCCTCCAATCCCCTCCCAATCATGTGATTCAGGTGTTCCCATCCCCTCCCAATCATGTGATTCAGGTGTCCCAATCCCCTCCCAATCATGTGATTCATGTGTTCCAATCCCCTCCCAATCATGTGATTCAGGTGTTCCAATCCCCTCCATATCATGTGATTCAGGTGTTCCAATCCCCTCCATATCATGTGATTCAGGTGTTCCAATCCCCTCAATATCATGTGATTAAGGTGTTCCAATCCCCTCCATATCATGTGATTCAGGTTTTAAAATCTCCTCCATATCATGTGATTCAGGTCTTCCAATCCCCACCATATCATGTGATTCAGGTGTTCCAATCCCCTCCATATAATTTGATTCAGGTGTTCCAATCCCCTCCATATCATGTGATTCAGGTGTTCCAATCCCCTCCATATCATGTGATTCAGGTATTCCAATCCCCTCCATATCATGTGATTCAGGTGCTCCAATCCCCTCCATATCATGTGATTCAGGTGTTCCAATCCCCTCCCAATCATGTGATTTAGGTGTTCCAATCCCCTCCCAATCATGTGATTCAGGTGTTCCAATCCCCTCCATATCATTTGATTCCGGTGTTCCAATCCCCTCCCAATCGTGATTCAGGTGTTCTAATCCCCTCCATATCATGTGATTCAGGTGTTCCAATCCCCTCCATATCATGTGATTCATGTGTTCTAATCCCCTCCCAATCATATGATTCAGGTGTTCAAATCCCCTCCATATCATATGATTCAGGTGTTCCAATCCCCTCCATATCATGTGATTCAGGTGTTCCAATCCCCTCCATATCATGTGATTCAGGTTTTAAAATCCCCTCCATATCATGTGATTCAGGTGTTTCAATCTCCTTCATATTATGTGATTCAGGTGTTCCAATCCCCACCATATCATGTAATTCAGGTGTTTCAATCCCCTCCATATCATGTGATTCAGGTGTTCCAATCCCCTCCATATCATGTGATTCAGGTGCTCCAATCCCCTCCATATCATGTGATTCAGTTGTTCCAATCCCTCCAAATCATGTGATTTAGGTGTTCCAATCCCCTCCCAATCGTGATTCAGGTGTTCCAATCCACTCCATATCATGTAATTCAGGTGTTCCAATCCCCTCCATATCATGTGATTCAGGTCTTCCAATTCCCTCCCAATCATGTGATTCAGGTGTTCCAATCCCCTCCATATCATGTGATTCCGGCGTTCCAATCTCCTCTCAATCATGTGATTCAGGTGTTCCAATCCCCTCCATATCATGTGATTCAGATGTTCCAATCTCCTCCCAATCATGTGATTCAGGTGTTCCAATCCCCTCCATATCATGTGATTCAGGTATTCCAATCCCCTCCCAATCATCTGATTCAGGTGTTCCAATCCCCTCCATATCATGTGATTCAGGTGTTCCAATCCCCTCCCAATCATAAGATTCAGGTGTTCCAATCCCCTCCATATCATGTGATTCAGATGTTCCAATCCCCGCCATATCATGTGATTTAGTTGTTCCAATCCCTCCCAATCATGTGATTTAGGTGTTCCAATCCCCTCCCAATCCTGATTCAGGTGTTCCAATCCCCTCCATATCATGTGATTCCGGTGTTCCAATCCCCTCCATATCATGTGATTCAGGTGTTCCAATCCCCTCCATATCATGTGATTCGAGTGTTCCAATCCCCTCCCAATCATGTGATTCAGGTGTTCCAATCCCCTCCATATCATGTGATTCAGGTGTTGCAATCCACTCTCAATCATGTGATTCAGGTGTTCCGATCCCCTCCCAATCATGTGATTCAGGTGTTCCAATCCTCTTCATATCATGTGATTAAGGTGTTCCAATCCCGTCCCAATCATCTGATTCAGGTGTTCCAATCCCCTCCATATCATGTGATTCAGGTGTTCCAATCCCCTCCCAATCATGTGATTCAGGTGTTCCAATCCCCTCCATATCATGTGATTCAGGTATTCCAATCCCCTCCCAATCATGTGATTCAGGTGTTCCAATCCCCTCCATATCATGTGATTCAGGTGTTCCAATCCCCTCCAAATCATGTGATTCAGGTGTTCCAATCCCCTCCCAATCATGTGATTAAGGTGTTCCAATCCCCTTCCAATCATGTGATTCAGGTGTTCCAATCCCCTCCCAATCATGTGATTCAGGTGTTCCAATCACCTCCCAATCATGTGATTCATGTGTTATAATCCCCTCCCAATCATGTGATTCATGTGTTCCAATCCCCTCCATATCATGTGATTCAGGTGTTCCAATCCCCTCAATATCATGTGATTCAGGTGTTCCAATCCCCTCCATATCATTTGATTCAGGTGTTCCAATCCCCTCCATATCATGTGATTCAGGTGTTCCAATCCCCTCCATATCATGTGATTCAGGTGCTCCAATCCCCTCCATATCATGTGATTCAGGTGTTCCAATCCCTCCCAATCATGTGATTTAGGTGTTCCAATCCCCTCCCAATCATGTGATTCAGGTGTTCCAATCCCCTCCATATCATTTGATTCCGGTGTTCCAATCCCCTCCCAATCGTGATTCAGGTGTTCCAATTCCCTCCATATCATGTGATTCAGGTACTCCAATCCCCTCCATATCATGTGATTCAGGTGCTCCAATCCCTCCCAATCATGCAATTTAGGTGTTCCAATCCCTCCCAATCATGTGATTTATGCATTCCAATCCCCTCCCAATCGAAATTCAGGTGTTCCAATCCCCTCCCAATCATGTGACTCAGGTGTTCCAATCCCCTCCATATCATGTGATTCAGATGTTCCAATCCCCTCCCAATCATGTGATTCAGGTGTTCCAATCCCCTCCCAATCATGTGATTCAGGTATTCTAATCCCCTTCCAATCATGTGATTCAGGTGTTCCAATCCCCTCCATATCATGTGATTCAGGTATTCCAATCCCCTGAATATCATGTGATTCAGGTGTTCCAATCCCCTCCATATCATTTGATTCAGGTGTTCCAATCCCCTCCATATCATGTGATTAAGGTGTTCCAATCCCCTCCCAATCATGTGATTAAGGTGTTCCAATCCCCTTCCGATCATGTGATTCAGGTGTTCCAATCCCCTCCCAATCATGTGATTCAGGTGTTCTAATCCCCTCCATATCATGTGATTCAGATGTTCCAATCCCCTCCATATCATGTGATTCAGGTGTTCCAATACCCTCTCAATCATGTGTTTAAGGTGTTCCAATCGCCTTCCAATCATGTGATTCATGTGTTCCAATCCCCTCCCAATCATGTGATTCAGGTGTTCTAATCCCCTCCATATCATGTGATTCAGGTGTTCCAATCCCCTCCCAATGATGTGATTCATGTGTTCTAATCCCCTCCCAATCATATGATTCAGGTGTTCAAATCCCCTCCATATCATGTGATTCAGGTGTTCCAATCCCCTCCATATCATGTGATTCAGGTGTTCCAATCCCCTCCATATCATGTGATTCAGGTTTTAAAATCCCCTCCATATCATGTGATTCAGGTGTTTCAATCTCCATATTATGTGATTCAGGTGTTCCAATCCCCACCATATCATGTGATTCAGGTATTCCAATCCTCTCCATATCATGTAATTCAGGTGTTTCAATCCCCTCCATATCATGTGATTCAGGTGTTCCAATCCCCTCCATATCATGTGATTCAGGTGCTCCAATCCCCTCCATATCATGTGATTCAGTTGTTCCAATCCCTCCCAATCATGTGATTTAGGTGTTCCAATCCCCTCCCAATCGTGATTCAGGTGTTCCAAACCACTCCATATCATGTGATTCAGGTGTTCTAATCCCCTCCATATCATGTGATTCAGGTGTTCCAATCCCCTCCATATCATGTGATTCAGGTGTTCCAATCCCCTCCATATCATGTGATTCAGATGTTCCAATCCCCTCCATATCATGTGATTCAGGTGTTCCAATACCCTCCCAATCATGTGATTAAGGTGTTCCAATCGCCTTCCAGTCATGTGATTCATGTGTTCCAATCCCCTCCCAATCATGTGATTCATGTGTTCTAATCCCCTCCCAATCATATGATTCAGGTGTTCAAATCCCCTCCATATCATGTGATTCAGGTGTTCCAATACCCTCCCAATCATGTGATTAAGGTGTTCCAATCGCCTTCCAATCATGTGATTCATGTGTTCCAATCCCCTCCCAATCATGTGATTCATGTGTTCTAATCCCCTCCCAATCATATGATTCAGTTTTTAAAATCCCCTCCATATCATGTGATTCAGGTGTTTCAATCTCCTTCATATTATGTGATTCAGGTGTTCCAATCCCCACCATATCATGTGATTCAGGTATTCCAATCCCCTCCATATCATGTAATTCAGGTGTTTCAATCCCCTCCATATCATGTGATTCAGGTGTTCCAATCCCCTCCATATCATGTGATTCAGGTGCTCCAATCCCCTCCATATCATGTGATTCAGTTGTTCCAATCCCTCCCAATCATGTGATTTAGGTGTTCCAATCCCCTCCCAATCGTGATTCAGGTGTTCCAATCCACTCCATATCATGTGATTCAGGTGTTCCAATCCCCTCCATATCATGTGATTCAGGTCTTCCAATTCCCTCCCAATCATGTGATTCAGGTGTTCCAATCCCCTCCATATCATGTGATTCCGGTGTTCCAATCTCCTCTCAATCATGTGATTCAGGTGTTCCAATCCCCTCCATATCATGTGATTCAGATGTTCCAATCTCCTCCCAATCATGTGATTCAGGTGTTCCAATCCCCTCCATATCATGTGATTCAGGTATTCCAATCCCCTCCCAATCATCTGATTCAGGTGTTCCAATCCCCTCCATATCATGTGATTCAGGTGTTCCAATCCCCTCCCAATCATAAGATTCAGGTTTTCCAATCCCCTCCATGTCATGTGATTCAGATGTTCCAATCCCCGCCATATCATGTGATTCAGTTGTTCCAATCCCTCCCAATCATGTGATTTAGGTGTTCCAATCCCCTCCCAATCCTGATTCAGGTGTTCCAATCCCCTCCATATCATGTGATTCAGGTGTTCCAATCCCCTCCATATCATATGATTCGAGTGTTCCAATCCCCTCCCAATCATGTGATTCAGGTGTTCCAATCCCCTCCATATCATGTGATTCAGGTGTTGCAACCCACTCTCAATCATGTGATTCAGGTGTTCCGATCCCCTCCCAATCATGTGATTCAGGTGTTCCAATCCTCTTCATATCATGTGATTAAGGTGTTCCAATCCCGTCCCAATCATCTGATTCAGGTGTTCCAATCCCCTCCATATCATATGATTAAGGTGTTCCAATCCACTCCATATCATGTGATTCAGGTGTTCCAATCCCCTCCCAATCATGTGATTCAGGTGTTCCAATCCCCTCCATATCATGTGATTCAGGTATTCCAATCCCCTCCCAATCATATGATTCAGGTGTTCCAATCCCTCCATATCATGTGATTCAGGTGTTCCAATCCCCTCCCAATCATGTGATTCAGGTGTTCCAATCCCCTCCCAATCATGTGATTCAGGTGTTCCAATCCCCTCCAAATCATGTGATTCAGGTGTTCCAATCCCCTCCCAATCATGTGATTAAGGTGTTCCAATCCCCTTCCAATCATGTGATTCAGGTGTTCCAATCCCCTCCCAATCATGTGATTCAGGTGTTCCAATCACCTCCCAATCATGTGATTCATGTGTTATAATCCCCTCCCAATCATGTGATTCATGTGTTCCAATCCCCTCCATATCATGTGATTCAGGTGTTCCAATCCCCTCAATATCATGTGATTAAGGTGTTCCAATCCCCTCCATATCATGTGATTCAGGTTTTAAAATCTCCTCCATATCATGTGATTCAGGTGTTCCAATACCCTCCCAATCATGTGATTAAGGTGTTCCAATCCCCTCCATATCATTTGATTCAGGTGTTCCAATCCCCTCCATATCATGTGATTCAGGTGTTCCAATCCCCTCCATATCATGTGATTCAGGTGTTCCAATCCCCTCCATATCATGTGATTCAGGTGTTTCAATCTCCTTCATATTATGTGATTCAGGTGTTCCAATCCCTCCCAATCATGTGATTTAGGTGTTCCAATCCCCTCCCAATCATGTGATTCAGGTGTTCCAATCCCCTCCATATCATTTGATTCCGGTGTTCCAATCCCCTCCCAATCGTGATATAGGTGTTCCAATTCCCTCCATATCATGTGATTCAGGTACTCCAATCCCCTCCATATCATGTGATTCAGGTGCTCCAATCCCTCCCAATCATGCAATTTAGGTGTTCCAATCCACTCCCAATTATGTGATTCAGCTGTTCCAATCCCTCCCAATCATGTGATTTATGCATTCCAATCCCCTCCCAATCGAGATTCAGGTGTTCCAATCCCCTCCCAATCATGTGATTCAGGTGTTCCAATCCCCTCCATATCATGTGATTCAGATGTTCCAATCCCCTCCCAATCATGTGATTCAGGTGTTCCAATCCCCTCCCAATCATGTGATTCAGGTATTCTAATCCCCTTCCAATCATGTGATTCAGGTGTTCCAATCCCCTCCATATCATGTGATTCAGGTATTCCAATCCCCTGAATATCATGTGATTCAGGTGTTCCAATCCCCTCCATATCATTTGATTCAGGTGTTCCAATCCCCTCCATATCATGTGATTAAGGTGTTCCAATCCCCTTCCAATCATGTGATTAAGGTGTTCCAATCCCCTTCCGATCATGTGATTCAGGTGTTCCAATCCCCTCCCAATCATGTGATTGAGGTGTTCTAATCCCCTCCATATCATGTGATTCAGATGTTCCAATCCCCTCCATATCATGTGATTCAGGTGTTCCAATACCCTCTCAATCATGTGATTAAGGTGTTCCAATCGCCTTCCAATCATGTGATTCATGTGTTCCAATCCCCTCCCAATCATGTGATTCAGGTGTTCTAATCCCCTCCATATCATGTGATTCAGGTGTTCCAATCCCCTCCCAATCATGTGATTCATGTGTTCTAATCCCCTCCCAATCATATGATTCAGGTGTTCAAATCCCCTCCATATCATGTGATTCAGGTGTTCCAATCCCCTCCATATCATGTGATTCAGGTGTTCCAATCCCCTCCATATCATGTGATTCAGGTTTTAAAATCCCCTCCACATCATGTGATTCAGGTGTTTCAATCTCCATATTATGTGATTCAGGTGTTCCAATCCCCACCATATCATGTGATTCAGGTATTCCAATCCTCTCCATATCATGTAAATCAGGTGTTTCAATCCCCTCCATATCATGTGATTCAGGTGTTCCAATCCCCTCCATATCATGTGATTCAGGTGCTCCAATCCCCTCCATATCATGTGATTCAGTTGTTCCAATCCCTCCCAATCATGTGATTTAGGTGTTCCAATCCCCTCCCAATCGTGATTCAGGTGTTCCAAACCACTCCATATCATGTGATTCAGGTGTTCCAATCCCCTCCATATCATGTGATTCAGGTGTTCCAATCCCCTCCATATCATGTGATTCAGGTGCTCCAATCCCCTCCATATCATGTGATTCAGTTGTTCCAATCCCTCCCAATCATGTGATTTAGGTGTTCCAATCCCCTCCCAATCGTGATTCAGGTGTTCCAATCCACTCCATATCATGTGATTCAGGTGTTCCAATCCCCTCCATATCATGTGATTCAGGTCTTCCAATTCCCTCCCAATCATGTGATTCAGGTGTTCCAATCCCCTCCATATCATGTGATTCAGATGTTCCAATCTCCTCCCAATCATGTGATTCAGGTGTTCCAATCCCCTCCATATCATGTGATTCAGGTATTCCAATCCCATCCCAATCATCTGATTCAGGTGTTCCAATCCCCTCCATATCATGTGATTCAGGTGTTCCAATCCCCTCCCAATCATAAGATTCAGGTGTTCCAATCCCCTCCATATCATGTGATTCAGATGTTCCAATCCCCGCCATATCATGTGATTCAGTTGTTCCAATCCCTCCTAAACATGTGATTTAGGTGTTCCAATCCCCTCCCAATCCTGATTCAGGTGTTCCAATCCCCTCCATATCATGTGATTCCGGTGTTCCAATCCCCTCCATATCATGTGATTCAGGTGTTCCAATCCCCTCCATATCATGTGATTTGAGTGTTCCAATCCCCTCCCAATCATGTGATTCAGGTGTTCCAATCCCCTCCATATCATGTGATTCCGGTGTTGCAATCCGCTCTCAATCATGTGATTCAGGTGTTCCAATCCCCTCCCAATCATGTGATTCAGGTGTTCCAATCCTCTTCATATCATGTGATTAAGGTGTTCCAATCCCCTCCCAATCATCTGATTCAGGTGTTCCAATCCCCTCCATATCATATGATTAAGGTGTTCCAATCCCCTCCCAATCATCTGATTAAGGTGTTCCAATCCCCTCCATATCATGTGATTCAGGTGTTCCAATCCCCTCCCAATCATGTGATTCAGGTGTTCCAATCCCCTCCAAATCATGTGATTCAGGTGTTCCAATCCCCTCCCAATCATGTGATTAAGGTGTTCCAATCCCCTTCCAATCATGTGATTCAGGTGTTCCAATCCCCTCCCAATCATGTGATTCAGGTGTTCCAATCACCTCCCAATCATGTGATTCATGTGTTATAATCCCCTCCCAATCATGTGATTCATGTGTTCCAATCCCCTCCATATCATGTGATTCAGGTTTTAAAATCTCCTCCATATCATGTGATTCAGGTCTTCCAATCCCCACCATATCATGTGATTCAGGTGTTCCAATCCCCTCCATATCATTTGATTCAGGTGTTCCAATCCCCTCCATATCATGTGATTCAGGTGTTCCAATCCCCTTCATATCATGTGATTCAGGTGCTCCAATCCCCTCCATATCATGTGATTCAGGTGTTCCAATCCCTCCCAATCATGTGATTTAGGTGTTCCAATCCCCTCCCAATCGTGATTCAGGTGCTCCAATTCCCTCCATATCATGTGATTCAGGTTCTCCAATCCCCTCCATATCATGTGATTCAGGTGCTCCAATCCCTCCCAATCATGCAATTTAGGTGTTCCAATCCATTCCCAATTATATGATTTATGCATTCCAATCCCCTCCCAATCGACATTCAGGTGTTCCAATCCCCTCCCAATCATGTGATTCAGGTGTTCCAATCCCTCCCAATCATGTGATTTATGCATTCCAATCCCCTCCCAATCGACATTCAGGTGTTCCAATCCCCTCCCAATCATGTGATTCAGGTGTTCCAATCCCCTCCATATCATGTGATTCAGATGTTCCAATCCCCTCCCAATCATGTGATTCAGGTGTTCCAATCCCCTCCCAATCATGTGATTCAGGTATTCTAATCCCCTTCCAATCATGTGATTCAGGTGTTCTAATCCCCTCCATATCATGTGATTAAGGTGTTCCAATCCCCTCCCAATCATGTGATTAAGGTGTTCCAATCCCCTTCCAATCATGGGATTCAAGTGTTCCAATCCCCTCCCAATCATGTGATTCAAGTGTTCTAATCCCCTCCATATCATGTGATTCAGGTGTTCCAATCCCCTACCAATCATGTGATTCATGTGTTCTAATCCCCTCCCAATCATGGGATTCTGGTGTTCCAATCCCTTCCATATCATGTGATTCAGGTTTTCCAATCCCCTCCATATCATGTGATTCAGGTATTCCAATCCCCTCCATATCATGTTATTCAGGTGTTCCAATCCCCTCCATATTATGTGATTCAGATGTTCCAATCCCCTCCATATCATGTGATTCAGGTGTTCCAATCCCCTCCCAATCATGTGATTAAGGTGTTACAATCCCCTTCCAATCATGTGATTCATGTGTTCCAATCCCCTCCCAATCATGTGATTCAGGTGTTCCAATCCCCTCCATATTATGTGATTCAGATGTTCCAATCCCCTCCATATCATGTGATTCAGGTGTTCCAATCCCCTCCCAATCATGTGATTAAGGTGTTACAATCCCCTTCCAATCATGTGATTCATGTGTTCCAATCCCCTCCCAATCATGTGATTCAGGTGTTCTAATCCCCTCCATATCTTGTGATTCAGGTGTTCCAATCCCCTCCCAATGATGTGATTCATGTGTTCTAATCCCCTCCCAATCATGTGATTCAGGTGTTCCAATCCCCTCCATATCATGTGATTCAGGTGTTCCAATCCCCTCCATATCATGTGATTCAGGTATTCCAATCCCCTCCATATCATGTGATTCAGGTGTTCCAATCCCCTCCATATCATGTGATTCAGATGTTCCAATCCCCTCCATATCATGTGATTCAGGTGTTCCAATACCCTCCCAATCATGTGTTTAAGGTGTTCCAATCACCTTCCAATCATGTGATTCATGTGTTCCAATCCCCTCCCAATCATGTGATTCAGGTGTTCTAATCCCCTCCATATCATGTGATTCATGTGTTCTAATTCCCTCCCAATCATATGATTCAGGTGTTCAAATCCCCTCCATATCATGTGATTCAGGTGTTCCAATCCCCTCCATATCATGTGATTCAGGTGTTCCAATCCCCTCCATATCATGTGATTCAGGTGTTCCAATCCCCTCCATATCATGTGATTCAGGTTTTAAAATCCCCTCCATATTATGTGATTCAGGTGTTTCAATCTCCTTCATATTATGTGATTCAGGTGTTCCAATCCCCACCATATCATGTGATTCAGGTATTCCAATCCCCTCCATATCATGTAATTCAGGTGTTTCAATCCCCTCCATATCATGTGATTCAGGTGTTCCAATCCCCTCCATATCATGTGATTCAGATGTTCCAATCTCCTTCCAGTCATGTGATTCAGGTGTTCCAATCCCCTCCATATCATGTGATTCAGGTATTCCAATCCCCTCCATATCATGTGATTCAGGTGTTCCAATCCCCTCCATATCATGTGATTCAGGTGTTCCAATCCCCTCCCAATCACGTGATTCAGGTGTTCCAATCCCCTCCCAATCATGTGATTCAGGTGTCCCAATCCCCTCCCAATCATGTGATTCAGGTGTTCCAATCCCCTCCATATCATGTGATTCAGGTGTTCCAATCCCCTCCCAATCATGTGATTCAGGTGTTCCATTCCCCTTCCAATCATGTGATTCAGGTGTTCCAATCCCCTCCATATCATGTGATTCAGGTTTTCTAATCCCCTCCATATCATGTGATTCAGGTGTTCCTATCCCCTCCATGGACACAGGTGTATACAATCAAGCCCCTAGGCATGCAGACGGCTTCTACAAACATTGGTGAAAGAATGGGTCGCTCTCAGGAGCTCCGTGAGTCCAAGCGTGGTCCCGTGATAGGTGGCCACCTGGGCAATAAGTCCATCCGTGACATTTCCTGTCTACTAAATATTCCACGCTGTGCCCATTATGAGGGGTTCCCACCATCCCTGTGCCGAGTTCCCGACTCTGTACGCTCACTGTGCCCATTATGACTGTGCCCATTATGAGGGGTTCCCACCATCCCTGTGCAGAGTTCCCATTTCTGTACACCCGCTGTGCCCATTATGAGGGGTTCCCACCATCCATGTACTTAGTTCCCGGGTCTGTACACCTGCTGTGCCCATTATGAAGGGTTCCCACCATCCCTGTGCTGAGTTCCAGGGTCTGTACACACGCTGTGCCCATTATGAAGGGTTCCCACCATCCCTGTTTTGAGTTCCTGGGTCTGTACACTCGCTGTGCCCATTATGAGCGGTTCCCACCATTGCTGTGCTGAGTTCCCGGGTCTGTACACCTGCACTGCCTATTATGAGGGGTTCTCACCATCCATGTGATGATTTCCCGGGTCTGTACACCTGCTGTGCCCATTATGAGGGGTTCCCACCATCCCTGTGCAGAGTTGCCAGTTTTGTACACCCGCTGTGCCCATTATGAGGAGTTCCCACATCCCTGTGCCGAGCTCCCGGGTCTGTACACCCTCTGTGCCTATTATGAGGGGTTATCACCATCCCTGTGCTGAGTTCCCGGCTCTGTACACCCACTGTGCCCATTATGAGGGGTTATCACCATCCCTGTGCTGAGTTCTCTGGTTTGTACACCCACTGTGCCCATTATGAGGGGTTATCACCATCCCTGTGCTGAGTTCACAAGTCTGTACACCCGCTGTGCCCATTATGAAGGGTTCCCACCATCCCTGTGCGGAGTTCTTTGGTCTGTACACCCACTGTGCCAATTATGAGGGGTTATCACCATCCCTACACTGAGTTCTCTGGTTTGTACAGCGAGTCCATTGTTCTTCTGAGCCCCAAAATAAATCTCTCCTGCTGGCATAACTGACATTAGTATTGTGGTGTAGCATCGATTGTACACGATCCAATCATTGATCAGCACTGTGAGATTCCCCTCCTCCATGCATCTTGTGTAGTGCACTCCATGTGGATCTGATTTCAGTATAGGGATGAATCTAGTCTTCTTCTCCGGTGATCTCCAGGTGGATGAGGTGACCTCCATTAGTGGCTCCACCTCCCATCCATCATGCATGTTAGTTCCAGCCATTGGGTGTGGAGATGATTGGCCCCAGCTGGGAGTATTAGTGGTTAGTGGGCGGGGTATAAAGGACGGCTCTCTTCTCCTCTCTCATTGTGGTGCCTCCTATGGACAGGATGGGGTTTCTGGTGAAGGGTAGTTGGGTGATGGTCCTCGCTCTGGTGTATTGCTCAGAGTTTGGCTGTGGTGGAGCCTTGGTGAGACATGGCCGCCAATCAGATTGGTGGAGGAACTACCAGCGGGCTCCGCCTGGCCAGGGCTCTTCTAGATGGGGCTCCAGAGAGTGGAATGCCCATCCTTCAGTTGTGGGGGTTGGGGCTCCTAGAGGTGGAACTTCTATGGGTGGAGTTCCATGGGGTTCACCTGCTGGACGTGTTGGTGGAGTTAGAGATATTCAGCGTGTGAGCTCCCCTATCAGTATCCAGTGTGGAGAGGACACCATGGTGGTCAATGTCCAGAGGGATTTCTATGGGATTGGGAAGCTGATCCAACCTTCTGATCTGAGTCTGGGGTCCCGAGGCTGCAAACCCAACTCCCAAAGTGACTCCATGATTACTTTCCAGATCAACTTCCAGGACTGTGGCAACACTGTGCAGGTAATCTTCAATGGTACCCTTGTGTCCATGTAATAGAATAGATGTCCCTCCATGGTCTTCACCTCCCGCGGGTCCGTGTAATAGAATAGATGTCCCTCCATGGTCTTCCCCCTCCCGCGGGTCCGTGTAATAGAATAGATGTCCCTCCATGGTCTTCCCCCTCCCGCGGGTCCGTGTAATAGAATAGATGTCCCTCCATGGTCTTCCCCCTCCCGTGGGTCCATGTAATAGAATAGATGTCCCTCCATGGTCTTCCCCCTCCCGTGGGTCCATGTAATAGAATAGATGTCCCTCCATGGTCTTCCCCCTCCCGTGGGTCCATGTAATAGAATAGATGTCCCTCCATGGTCTTCCCCCTCCCGTGGGTCCATGTAATAGAATAGATGTCCCTCCATGGTCTTCCCCCTCCCGTGGGTCCATGTAATAGAATAGATGTCCCTCCATGGTCTTCCCCCTCCCGTGGGTCCATGTAATAGAATAGATGTCCCTCCATGGTCTTCCCCCTCCCGTGGGTCCATGTAATAGAATAGATGTCCCTCCATGGTCTTCCCCCTCCCGTGGGTCCATGTAATAGAATAGATGTCCCTCCATGGTCTTCCCCCTCCCGTGGGTCCATGTAATAGAATAGATGTCCCTCCATGGTCTTCCCCCTCCCGTGGGTCCATGTAATAGAATAGATGTCCCTCCATGGTCTTCCCCCTCCCGTGGGTCCATGTAATAGAATAGATGTCCCTCCATGGTCTTCCCCCTCCCGTGGGTCCATGTAATAGAATAGATGGCCCTCCATGGTCTTCCCCCTCCCGTGGGTCCGTGTAATAGAATAGATGGCCCTCCATGGTCGTCGCCTCCCGCGGGTCCGTGTAATAGAATAGATGGCCCTCCATGGTCGTCGCCTCCTTCTACAGGTCCATGGCTGGCCTTCACCTACCCTTTTCTGACTTCACCCACCTGGTTCCTGTACTGCAGGTTTGTCCAAATGATTGTGTAGCTAATGGTCCATTGAGATGGACTTTCTCCCATGGTTGTCCTGTCCACACCCCCCCCCCCTTCTAATTTTTGGGGTTGACATTTTCTGCATGTTTAACCAAAACCATTTTTTCCACTGTCTATATTGGTGTGAGGTACAGTAGAACTGTTAGGGACTTAAAAATCCCAA
Source organism: Staurois parvus (assembly GCF_062004578.1). Taxonomy (NCBI): domain Eukaryota; kingdom Metazoa; phylum Chordata; class Amphibia; order Anura; family Ranidae; genus Staurois; species Staurois parvus. The sequence continues at coordinate 54,035 of NW_028321396.1, forward strand.
ATGTTTTAGGTTAGAACCCCTGTTTGGGTTTTTTTGCCATTTGTGTCCTATTGGGGAGGTTTCTCTCATATCGAAGTCCTCACACACGGGATGTTTTTACAGCAGCTGTTTGACTTTTTTTGACACAGTGAACTCCTCAGCATGTTATCCTACGTGTCCATACAGACTGGAGGTTTTTCTGGCATTAGAACACTTTTACAGCTAAAAAACATGACAAACTGCTATTTTTAGACTTTCTCCAAAAAAAAGAAAATGGGGGGGGGGGGTTAAAAAAAAAAAGCCACTAAATGCTGAAACACGTGTTTTTTACTTGCCTTTATACAGCTAATGTTACCAGTGTCATTAAACTGCCCCACCAGTGTATGGAGCCTAAAACAGTAAGTGGGGAAGTCCATGGTTGTCACCAGAACCAGTATCCCCATAGGATACAAATTAACCTGATGGGGGTTCTGCACTCCAAAAACTTTCCTTAACGCACAGATCTTATGGGAGTGCTGTCACTCTAAAAAGCTGCCAGCCAGCGGGTGTTTACTTGCTGCATGCTTGTTTTGGGTCAGTAAGTAGTGTAAACCGTGTAATATGTAGATGGGTAAGTCTCCCCTGTTATGTTCATCATTTGCTGGAAGGGGGAGGTAAATGTTTAGTGTGGTTGTGTGTGTGTGGTTTTTTTTTTTTTTTTTTTTTTTTTTATATAATACTTGCATGCTGGTGGCATGAAGCCACATGAGAACCTGTCATGCAGTAAGGGGGTTGCTGTTCCTAGCTGTGCTGAGTTGCTAATCTGAGAAGCTTGTGACTCCTGTGACGCAAATCCTTATGTTTCGTGCCTGGTCTTAGAAATGGGTCAAACAGTGGCTTCATTCCTGGTCTTAGTTTGGTGGCTTGGTGCCTGGTCTCAAATTGGCCAAATAATGGTGGATTCCCATGATGGTAGCTTATGTTGTATCACTCCCCCTTTTATTTATTTTTCCTCTGCACAGATGATTCAAGACTGGGTGATCTACACCACCAACCTGACGTACAGCCCAACCTCCTCCATCCCAATCATCAGAACCAACCCAGCTGTGGTCCCCATAATGTGCTTCTACTACCGGTGAGTCAACACTGCTGGATGAGCCTACACTAGGGTGCCATGCAGGTCCCAGGCTATGTTCAGCATCTGGTCAATCTTTGGACAGCGTGAGGTTGAACCCTCTGTTGGAAATCTTGGCAGGGACATATGGCAAGATAAATCCCATATATGTCCTTTTCTGTGTGTCCCCCTCCTAGGTAGCTAGGGGGAGCCAAGTTAATTCTTAGACGGCGGAGTAGCAGCCAGGGAGAAAGAGGGATGGCATTTGGGTTAGGGCTGAGGGGCTCTGAAGATTGGCTCTCAAACTTCCCCCCCTGATCTAGAGACTTGGAACCCACTCCTGAATTCAGTGGGTGAGAGGGAGCTGGTCTGTGGGGGATTGGCCAGGATCCCTTGAGAGCAAACAGGAGGCTTGACATAGGGGTCAATACAGCCCTTAAGAGTGACCAAGCCTGCTCAAACAGGTAGAGTTTGGGTGGAAGATGGAGAGGGTCCTGCCAAGCAGCTGGAAGGGATGATCTCTCAGCTTTCTCATCCCCTGAGGGACAGCCTGGGAAGAGCGGAAGGAGTTGGCTCAGTCTCAGAGCTTATGTTGGTGGCTGCCTTAAACTGAGTAACCCCACAGGGGCTGGATAAGAGGAGGGGGCATTTGGGTGGGAAACCTGACTAGCCCCCATCTGGGACTGCTTTCATCTAAAGTGGCAGCTTTTGGGTCCTCTTGCCCAGGGATTCCCTCAGGCAGCTGGGTGAATAAATTTCATCTGGGGTCTTAGGTGGTATGCAGGGAGAGGCTGGATAGCTCTCCAAGAGGAGAACCCTTCTGAGCACTTGCACATAGTTCCAGGAAGTTGTCCTCAGTTTTGCAGTTCCTTGGGTATCCTTCATCCAAGTTTCAATCCCTAATAAAATCCAGAAAACAAAAGTTCAAGGACTGTTTGCAGTCTTTGGTGTGAGAGGCTGGAAGTAAATGTCTAGTGCTTCAGGACTATAAGGGGACCCAAATATTTGACTCGAGGGGGTAGTGCTACACCTAGCTGGTTTGCACTGGCAGTCCACTTGAACATTATAGGCTCAACAGATGGCTTTAGGTACACCTTGGCTAGCTGCTCTTGACATCAATGGGCTTTATATCCTGTGACTGCAACCTGACCCTTCTACTGCAGTGATGACCAATTTCCTCTTGCTAAGAATGTATTCATGGGAGGATCAGCTTTGACAATGATAGGATTGCTTAAGTTTTGTTATGTTGGAGAACCTCATGGTAATGATGGGGCTCCCTCTTATTGTCCCTGGAATCTTTAAAATGTCATCTTTAGCAATGTTGGGGTGATCGTGAAGATATCGGTTTAACCAGGTTTGAAAGGGAACTAGGGACAATATGGCAGTTGCTCATGGTCACTCTAGAGATGCAGGCCTCAGGAATGTTGTCCCAATTATGGCTTCACTATCACTTCATTTTGTCACTGTCCTTCAAGGAATCAACCAGACGGCCTTCCTTTAACTTGTTGGATTGTGTAGTTGTAACCAGGATGACAACCCTCAGCCAAGTCAGTGATGGACAGGACATGTATAGGACTTTGTGACACTAAATGACTCATTACTGACCATGATTGGGTTCTATGTAGGCACGGTAATGTGAGCAGCCAAGCCATTAAGCCAACCTGGGTTCCATTCAGCAGCACTGTGTCCTCAGAAGAAAGGCTGTCCTTCTCTTTGGTCCTGATGACTGGTGAGGAATATGGGTGATTGGAAGGGAGGGGGGATGGTTTTACATTTACTAATCCCTTTCTTCTGTATAGAGGACTGGAGTGGTCCCAGACGTTCTCCCATCTACCAGCTTGGAGATATGATCCACATACAGGCCTCTGTGGATACTCGCAACCAAATTGCCATGATCGTGTATGTTGACCGATGTGTGGCCACCATATCTCCTGATGCCACCTCTTCTCCAAGTTATGACCTTATTTCAGACAATGGGTATGTTCCTTCAGTGGGGGGAGAGGGCTTGCCATATGACCCAGTTTTGTTTAAGTGACCATTTTTCTGCAGCTGTCTGGTTGATGGAACACAAGCTGACTCCTCCTCAGCCTTTATCATTCCAAGGGTCCAGTCAAACACTCTACAGTTCACGGTGGATGCCTTTCGATTCCTAGGAAATGATGCATCTCTGGTGAGCACTCTCTAAATATTTCTACAAGGCCCTGATCTGTGCAACCAACTCAACCTATTAAAACCTTCTTCTTCCAGATCTATATAACCTGTTACCTGAGAGCTGCTGCTGCCACCCAGGTTCCTGATCCCATGAACAAGGCCTGTTCCTATAGCAAAGCTGCCAACAGGTGAGACTCTTCAATGGTTGGGGGTCCATGAATTACTGCTTTTCATAGCATCTTGTCTGTGTAATGGAGTCACTTCTGCATGGATCTAGTAACCAGTGATTGGAGAAAACTTCATTCACATACAACAGGGTGGATTCCTGAAACAAACTGTCTAAATGGAATGGTGCACAGGCATTATTTTGGGGCCCTTCCCATACCATGTGCACTGGTTACATGACTGGCTTAGACAAGTAACTGCTTGGGCCAATGGTTGGCCTAAAATCTTCAGTACCAGCATGATCAGTTATGGCTATGGTGATCCTAAATCTCAGACACTGGTCAGCTCCAAGGGCCCCCCCCCCCCCCCCCAGCATGTAGAACCTTCTATTTGGGAAGGATACCAGATTGGGGTTTAAGAGTATTTGAAACCCAGACTGTACTTCAATCCCCCCATTATGTGCTCCTAGTACACTTGGGGCCAATCCCTCCTGATGCAATAGGGCACATTAAGCTACAGTACCAAGTCCTTTCAACATGAGGTAAATGTCGAAGTACCCAACAGTTTGTCTTCATGCTTCCAGTACATCTTCTAAAACCCAGGCTGTGACACTGACATTGGCTTGTCTTCTCTAGCTGGTCTGCAGTTGAGGGCCCCAGCAGTATCTGTCAGTGTTGTGGGACACCAGGTACCTGCAGAAACCCTACTGGCCTGACAGGAGGAAGGAGCCAATTTAGAAGACCAAGAACCTTTGGGAAGAGGGAAGCCTTAGATGGTGAGTTCTTAACATGAGGCTGCTGTACACAATGGTATGGCCTTGGGTGATCACTGGATCAAAGGGGCTCCTTTTTTTAATGGGGGTGTGCTGAGAAACTGATTGCTAATGGATCTCTCATGGTACAAATGTGTGGGAATACCCTCAGAGCTTGGACAGGGACTCCACACCCTATTTTGGGAGGGTGGGGTGCACTGGTGATATGGCAGCTTGTGGTGCTCCCCTGACTGGAGTAACTGCAGTGTCAGTCTCAGAAGGGATCAGTATCTGGTTTTTGCTGGAGAGGATTTGTCTTTCTCCTTCTGCAGGGGGCTGAATAGAGCCAGCCCTTGTCTTTAGTCCAGGGGTCTATGATGCCATTTTAGAGGTCACTGCAAGTGACCAGGGATGTGAGGAACACAGGTGGCAATGCATGGAAGGCTAGAACCCTGATGGCTTCACATTACTGTAGTGGCCCTTGCTGGTCCCATAACTAGAATATAGAGGGGAGATTCCCCCAATAAGGACTCATGGCAATGAAAATCAAAGGTTGTAGAGATGTCACCTGACCCAATCTGCTTCTCCCACAGAACCAAACATGGAAGAGGAACAATCGGTGACTTCTCTGGGACCTCTGCTTGTGATTGGGCCACAACAAAGTGACATCACAGCTGCAGTGAAGGAGGGGCCTGCCCCCACAGAGCTCTGGTGGTTGGTGGCTGTGGGATGTCTCAGTCTTCTAGTAGTTGCTGTGTGCACGGTGCTCATCGTGAAGTCTCTGAAAAAGCCGCAATGTGTACTGTCTGTGCAAAAATAAAGACCTTCTCATTTAATCTGATCTCTTGCTTATTTATATAGGTGGCAATGTTATAAAGTTGTGGATTCCTAACATCTAGATATGGGGGGGGGGGGTCTCAGATGTTCCAATACACATCAGTGGACAGAAGTTGAGGTCAGGTGTATGGGGCCACAAGGGCACCATGGAGGATAAAGGTGACGGGTTTGGATCTGAAGGCTGGCACTTGGGGAATGGGAGGTCAGAGGGACGATGACGACTCTGCTCTGAAACTCATCCAACATCTCCTAGTCTGAGCCAAAATTGTTGGCTTGCACCATCTAGTTGTGGAGATTAAGGGGGTGTTGTCTGAGCTAGGGTGACCACACCTTTCTACAGACTCACTACAGTGAGTTCATGACCTCCAGGACAGGAAGTCATGAACCTCTCACCACGGCATGTAGTAGAGCCCTGCAGGAGCTGCCATATAAGATGGTTCCTCTGGTCTTTGCCTCTACCTCCTCAAGGGCCTCGGCCCCTCTGGCTTGCCAGGATGAATGTACAAGGCAAGTAAATGGTGAAGCCTGGCAAACTTCTATTACCCAACAATGGCTCCAGAACAAAAGCCCCAAACCAGTCGGCAAAGGGAATTCCAACCGATCACTAACAGCAAGGACTAAGCGTGTGATGACCAGATCAACCTAACTGGTGACGGCACCACCTTGAATGACGGTGAGTGGCAAAGCTTGGCCTGATACTGCCGGGACTGGACTGCCAGTGTGCAGGAATGGTGGCTATGCTAGGCCTGAGCTGGGTGGGGTAGGTACTGTCCATAGAAATGGAAGGGACAGTCCTGTATGTCCTTCTGCTGGCTATTGTTGGGGCCCTTTTTAACCACTTCCTCTCCTGAGGGGAAAAAAAGCCCCAACACTGGGCAGGAATGGGTTGACTGTGCTGGGAGTGTATTTTTTACTAGGGGGTGGGGTGTTGGTGCTTCACTGTAATCACACTGATCAGGATGGCTGTGCAGTGTGCCTGAGTTGACAGGGAGAACTGTTTGTAAACCAACCGGAGATGCTCGGTAATCACTGGATGAGGACCTGATGCTTGACTGTTGCAAATAATGGAGCGGGTAGGGTGCATGCGTGGCTAATACCCCCCCCCCCCCCCATGCAAAATTACATATGTGATCTTGCACACCCCTGCCTCTCAGTTTATCTGCTATAGGGCGGGCAGGAAGCGGATGAGCATTTGTGCACAGAAGATGTCAGTAACCAGTATGCTGGTTTACTGAATGTCCTGCTTCCAGTAACTGTCCCTGCTAGCAGTGAGCCCTCACCAGTCCCTGTGGGGGTGAGGGGCCGGGCCCTTGATCTTTTCCACAGAATGCCTCCAGTGATTGGGGGTGGAAGTAAAGGGTGAGAGGATGCCCTCTTCTCCCTGTGGTGAAGGTGCAGATGTGATCGCTGTGGTCTGGGGTGTCCCTGTCTCTGCTCACTCACCCCATGGATGATCTATGTGCGCATCCCACCACCTGCACTGCACGGAGGACAAGCTTTCTGGTGCAGGATGGTAAACGCTGTTCCACCACTCCCCTTCCTCAATGTCCTATTGGAAAGGTCAATACACCCCCAATTCTGTGTGAAAACCCACACTTCCCATGATCCTCAGCATTCCGCATTGAAGTCTATAGGCTTTCTCAGCTATAGCTCTCCCCTGGCTGGCATGTCTCCGCCATGTTTGTCCTCCAACATCTGGTTACAGTAAGAAGAGAACAAACACCAAAACCACGAATGTGCCGCACCACCAAATATTGGGGGGAGGGGGGATGGAAGGCAGGAATTTATTGAAATGGTTCTACCATCCATGGCCAATATAGGCACAGAAGAGTGTTGGCCCTCCACCATTCAGAAACTGCCTTGTATTTTCACAATTGCTCAGTGGCCTCCGCCCAAGGTGAGAAGTAAGGATGACATGATCTCTACCCCAACCAATCACAGCTCATCTTGCAGTTGGTGTTAGGGGCCCCCTAACTCTTCAGTGAGTGTAATTCGGGAGGCTGTCAGACAACAGACATACACTATATTGCCCCAAAGTATTGGGACCCGTCCCCTCCAAATCATGTGATTCAGGTGCTCCAATCCCCTCCATATCATGTGATTCAGGTGCTCCAATCCCCTCCATATCATGTGATTCAGGTGCTCCAATCCCCTCCATAGCATGTGATTCAGGTGCGCCAATCCCTTCCATAGCATGTGATTCAGGTGCTCCAATCCCCTCCATATCATGTGATTCAGGTGCTCCAATCCCCTCCATATCATGTGATTCAGGTGTTCCAATCCCCTCCATATCATGTGATTCAGGTGTTCCAATCCCCTCCATGGACACAGGTGTATACAATCCATCCCCTAGGCATGCAGGACGGCTTCTACAAACATTGGTGAAAGAATGGGTCGCTCTCAGGAGCTCAGTGACTCCAAGCGTGGTCCCGTGATAGGTGGCCACCTGTGCAATAAGTCCATCCGTGACATTTCCTGGCTACTAAATATTCCACGCTGTGCCCATTAAGAGAGGTTCCCACCATCCCTGTGCTGAGTTCCCGGGCCTGTACGCCTGCTGCACCCATTATGAGGGGTTTCCACCATCCCTGTGCCCATTATGAGGGGTTCCCACCATCCCTGTGCCCATTATGAGGGGTTCCCACCATCCCTGTGCTGAGTTCCCGGGTCTGTACGCCCGCTGTGCCCATTATGAGGGGTTCCCACCATACCTGTGCTGAGTTCCTTGGTCTGTGTGCCTGCTGTTCCCATTATGAGGAGTTCCCACCATCCCTGTGCCCAGTTCCCGAGGCCTGTACGCCCGCTGTTCCCATTATGAGGGGTTCCCACCATCCCTGTGCTTAGTTCCCAGGTCTGTACACCCACGGTGCCCATTATAAGGGGTTCCCACCATCCCTGTGCTGAGTTCCTGGGTCTGTACGCCCGCTGTGCCCATTATGAGGGGTTATCACCATCCCTGTGCTGAGTTATCTGGTTTGTACACCCACTGTGCCCATTATGAGGGGTTATCACCATCCCTGCACTGAGTTCTCTGGTTTGTACAGCGAGTACATTGTTGTTCTGAGCCCAAAAATAAATCTCTCCTGCTGGCATGACTGAGCATCGATTGTACACGATCCAATCATTGATCAGCGCTGTGAGATTCCCCTCCTCCATGCATCTTGTGTAGTGCACTCCATGTGGATCTGATTTCAGTATAGGGATGAATCTAGTCATCTTCTCTGGTGATCTCCAGGTGGATGAGGTGACCTCCATTAGTGGCTCCACCTCCCATCCATCATGCATGTTAGTTCCAGCCATTGGGTGTGGAGATGATTGGCCCCAGCTGGGAGTATTAGTGGTTAGTGGGCGGGGTATAAAGGACGGCTCTCTTCTCCTCTCTCATTGTGGTGCCTCCTATGGACAGGATGGGGTTTCTGGTGAAGGGTAGTTGGGTGATGGTCTTCGCTCTGGTGTATTGCTCAGAGTTTGGCTGTGGTGGATCCTTGGTGAGACATGGCCGCCAGTCAGATTGGTGGAGGAACTACCAGCGGGCTCTGCCTGGCCAGGGCTCTTCTAGATGGGGCTCCAGAGAGTGGAATGCCCATCCTTCAGTTGTGGGGTTGGGGCTCCTAGAGGTGGAACTTCTATGGGTGGTGTTCCATGGGGTTCACCTGCTGGACGTGTTGGTGGAGTTAGAGATATCAGCGTGTGAGCTCCCCTATCAGCATCCAGTGTGGAGAGGACAACATGGTGCTCAATGTCCAGAGGGATTTCTATGGGATTGGGAAGCTGATCCAACCTTCTGATCTGAGTCTGGGGTCCCGAGGCTGCAAACCCAACTCCCAAAGTGACTCCATGATTACCTTCCAGATCAACCTCCAGGACTGTGGCAACACTGTGCAGGTAATCTTCAATGGTACCCCTGTGTCCATGTAATAGAATAGATGTCCCTCCATGGTCTTCACCTCCCGTGGGTCCATGTAATAGAATAGATGTCCCTCCATGGTCTTCACCTCCCGCGGGTCCATGTAATAGAATAGATGTCCCTCCATGGTCTTCACCTCCCGCGGGTCCATGTAATAGAATAGATGTCCCTCCATGGTCTTCACCTCCCGCGGGTCCATGTAATAGAATAGATGTCCCTCCATGGTCTTCACCTCCCGCGGGTCCATGTAATAGAATAGATGTCCCTCCATGGTCTTCACCTCCCGCGGGTCCATGTAATAGAATAGATGTCCCTCCATGGTCTTCACCTCCCGCGGGTCCATGTAATAGAATAGATGTCCCTCCATGGTCTTCACCTCCCGCGGGTCCATGTAATAGAATAGATGTCCCTCCATGGTCTTCACCTCCCGCGGGTCCATGTAATAGAATAGATGTCCCTCCATGGTCTTCACCTCCCGCGGGTCCATGTAATAGAATAGATGTCCCTCCATGGTCTTCACCTCCCGCGGGTCCATGTAATAGAATAGATGTCCCTCCATGGTCTTCACCTCCCGCGGGTCCATGTAATAGAATAGATGTCCCTCCATGGTCTTCACCTCCCGCGGGTCCATGTAATAGAATAGATGTCCCTCCATGGTCTTCACCTCCCGCGGGTCCATGTAATAGAATAGATGTCCCTCCATAGTCTTCACCTCCCGCGGGTCCATGTAGCAGAATAGATGTCCCTCCATGGTCTTCACCTCCCGCGGGTCCATGTAATAGAATAGATGTCCCTCCATGGTCTTCACTTCCCGCGGGTCCATGTAGCAGAATAGATGTCCCTCCATGGTCTTCACTTCCCGCGGGTCCATGTAGCAGAATAGATGTCCCTCCATGGTCTTCACCTCCCGCGGGTTCATGTAGTAGAATAGATGTCCCTCCATGGTCTTCACCTCCCGCGGGTCCATGTAGTAGAATAGATGTCCCTCCATGGTCTTCACCTCCCGCGGGTCCATGTAGTAGAATAGATGTCCCTCCCATGGTCTTCACCTCCCGCGGGTCCATGTAGTAGAATAGATGTCCCTCCATGGTCTTCACCTCCCGCGGGTCCATGGCTGGCCTTCACCCACCTGGTTCCTGTACTGCAGGCTTCTCTCAATGATTGTGTATCTAATGTTCCATTGAGACAGACTTTCTCCCATGGTTGTCCTGTACACCCCCCCCCCCCCCCTCAATATTTGGGGTTGACATTTTCTGCATATAAAACCAAACCAAAACTATCGCTTCCACTGTCTGGTCTTAACCCGTATATTGGTGTGAGGTCCAGTAGAACTTTTTTTAGGTACTTAAATCCCAAATGTTTGAGGTTAGAACCCCTGTCTGGTTTTTTGTCTGTCCTATTGCGTTTCTCTCATATCCAAGTCCTCACACACGGGACGTTTTTATAGCAGCTATTTGACTTTTTTGCCACATCCAGTGAGCAGAATGATTCTCCCCCCCCCCCCCCCCCCCCCCTCCGAGGAAAAAAAAATGAATGCTGAAAAACGCACATTAACATGCCTTTATACAGCTAACGTTACCAGCGTTAAAATGCCCCCCCCCCCCCCCCATGTCTATGGAGCCTGAAACAGGAAGTGGGGAAATCCATGGTTGTCACCAGAACAAGTGTCCCCGTAGGATATAAATAAACCTGATGGGGGTTCTGCCCCACTGCACTCCAGAACTTTCCTTGAGTAACGCACAGGTCTTATGGGAGTGCTGTCACTCTAAAAAGCGTGCAGCAAGCGGGTGTTTACTTGCTGCATGCTTGTTTTGGGTCAGTAAGTAGTGTAAACCCTGAAATGAAATCGCATAAAAATACTTAGTTGGGTAAGTCTCCTGTTATGTTCATCCTTTGCTGGGAGGGGGAGGTAAACGTTTAGTCTGGTTTTTAGCTTTATACTTGCATGCTGGTGGCATGAAGCCAAAGAGAACCTGTCATGCAGTAAGGGGGCTGCTGTTCCTAGCTGGGCTGAGTTGCTAACCTGAGAAGCTTGTGACTCCTGTGAAGCAAATCCTTATCTGCTTGGTCTTCAAAATTATTATTTCCCAAGAATTTGCTCAGCGCTTTACAATACAACAATACAGTTCAATACAAGAGGGATTAGAGGGCCCTGATCCTCGGGGGTTACAATCTAGGAGGGAGGGGCTAGTGGTACAAAAGGTAGTAACTGTGGGGGATGGACTGGTTGGAAGAGTAGAAGATTCCAGTATTAGCTGAGGGCGGGATAGGCTTCCCTGCAGAGATTTGTTTTCAGAGATCGCCTAAAAGTGAGCAGAGTAGGCAATAGTCTGATAAATTGGGGTAGAGAGTTCCAGAGGATGGGGGAAGCTCTGGAGATGAGCATGGCAGGAGGAGACAAGGGAGCTAGAGAGTAGGAGGTCGTGCGAGGAGCGGAGAGGACGGTTTGGGTGATATTTGGAGACAAGATCGGTGATGTAATTTGGGGCGGAGTTATAAATGGCTTTATATGTTATCGTTAATGTTTTGAATTTTATCCGTTGAGCAATGGGAAGCCAGTGGAGGGATTGGCAGAGAGGGGTGGAGGACACTGAATGGAGGGATTGGCAGATATGGAACAGTTAGTGAGGTGGATAAGTCTGGCAGCAGCATTCATAATAGACTGAAGAGGGGATAGCCTGCGATGAGGTCGGCCAATGAGGAGGGAGTTACAATAGTCAAGGCGAGAGATAACGAGGGAATAAGTTGCTTGGTGGTTAAACAGGGGCTTCATGCCTGGTCTTCTCACACGTTTTGGTGGTTTTGTGCCTGTTCTTGGGTTGAAAAGGTTGCTTGTTCGGCCATTCTCAGAAATGGGTCAAACATGCGGGCTCAGTGCCTGATCTTAGAAATGGGTCAAACAGTGGCTTCATTCCTGGTCTTGGTTTGGTGGCTTGGTGCCTGGTCTCAAATTGGCCAAACAATGGCGGATTCCCATTATGGTAGCCTATGTTGTATCACTCCCCCTTATTTATTTATTTTTTTTTCTCTGCACAGATGATTCAAGACTGGGTTATCTACACCACCAACCTGACCATACAGCCCAACCTCCTCCATCCCAATCATCAGAACCAACCCAGCTGTGGTCCCCATAATGTGCCTCTACTACCGGTGAGTTGACACTACTGGATGAGCCCACACTAGAGCACCATGCAGGTCCCAGGCTATGTTCAGCATCTGGTCAAATCCCCCCCCCCCCCCCCCCCCCCCCCTAGGTAACTAAGGGGAGCTAAGTTAATTAGAAGGCGGAGTAGCAGCCAGGGAGAAAGGGGGGAAGCATTTGGGTTAGGGCTGAGTGGCTCTGAAGATCGACTCTCAAACTTCCATCTGATCTAGAGACTTGGAACCCACTCCTGAATTCAGTGGGTGAGGAGGAGCTGGTCTGTGATCTCAAGGGATCCTGGCCAATCCCCAAACAGGAGGCTTGACATAGGGGTCAATACAGCCCTTAAGAGTGACCAAGCCTGCTCAGAAACAGGGAGAGTTTGGGTGGAAGATGGAGGGTCCTGCCTACCAGCAGAGGAGCTGGAAGGGAGGATCTCTCAGCCTCCTTATCTCCTGAGGGACAACCTGGAAAGTGGGGAAGGAGCCAGCCCAGGTTAAGGCAGCCACCGATATAAGCTCTGAGACTGAGTAACCTCACAGGGGCCAGATAAGGGGAGAGGGCATTTGGGTGGGAAACCTGACTAGCCCCCATCTGGGACTGCTTTCATCTAAAGTGGCAGCTTTTGGGTCCTCTTGCCCAGGGTTTCCCTCAGGCAGCTGGGTGAATAAATTTCATCTGGGGTCTTAGGTGGTATGGCAGGGAGAGGCTGGATAGCTCTCCAAGAGGAGAACCCCTTCTGAGCACTTGTACATAGTTCCAGGAAGTTGTCCTCAGTTTTGCAGTTCCCTTGGGTATCCCTCATCCAAGTTTCAATCCCCTAATAAAATCCAGAAAACAAAAGTTTAAGAACTGTTTGCAGTCTTTGGTGTGCGAGGCTGGAAGTAAATGTCTAGTGCATCAGGACTATAAGGGGACCCAAATATTTGACTCGAGGGGGTAGTGCTACACCTAGTTGGGTTGCACTGGCAGTCCACTTGAACATTATGGGCTCAACAGATGGCTTTAGGTACACCTTGGCTAGCTGCTCTTGACATCAATGGGCTTTATATCTTGTGACTGCAACCTGACCCTTCTACTGCAGTGATGACCAATTTCCTCTTGCTAAAGAATGTATTCATGGGAGGATCAGCTTTGACAATGATAGGATTGCTTAAGTTTTGTAATGTTGGAGAACCTCATGGTAATGATGGGGCTCCCTCTTATTGTCCCTGGAATCTCTAAAATGTCATCTATAGCAATGTTGGGGAGATCATGAAGATATCGGCCTAACCAG
>NW_028321398.1:0-50626 GCF_062004578.1 Staurois parvus
ATTCTGTGTCTGTGCGAGTAACAGTTCTGTGGCCCTCAGTAACAGTTCTGTGTCTGTGCGAGTAACAATTCTGTGTCTGTGCGAGTAACAATTCTGTGTCTGTGCGAGTAACAATTCTGTGTCTGTGCGAGTAACAGTTCTGTGGCCCTCAGTAACAGTTCTGTGTCTGTGCGAGTAACAATTCTGTGGCCCTGAGTAACAGTTCTGTGGCCCTGAGTAACAATTCTGTGGCCCTGAGTAACAGTTCTGTGGCCCTGAGTAACAATTCTGTGGCCCTAAGTAAAGTTTTCTGTGGCCCTAAGTAACAATTCTCTGGCACTCAGTAACAATTCTGTCTGTCCCTGAGTAACAATTCTGTGGCACTAATAACGTTTCTGTGGCCCTGAGTAACAATTCTCTGGCACTCAGTAACAATTCTGTCTGTCCCTGAGTAACTATTCTGTGGCCCTAATAACGTTTCCGTGGCCCTAAGTAACAATTCTCTGGCCCTGAGTAACAATTCTCTGGCACTGAGTAACAATTCTGTCTGTCCCTGAGTATGAATTCTGTGGCCCTAACTAGCGTTTCTTTGTCCCTAAGTAACGATTCTGTGGCCCTCATTAACAAGTCTGTGTCCCTGAGTAATGGTTCTCTGTCCCTAAGTAACTTTTCTCTGTCCCCAAGTATCGTTTCTGTGGCCCTAACTCTGTCCCTGTCCCTAGTACAGAGCGGTCTGCCGCTGTTCAATGACTGCAGGCAAATGAAGAATTCCAAAATGGCCGCTATTTATAGCTCGACCATTACACAGTGCTGGCTGGCTGGCTGCTGATTGGCTGATGCGATCACATGTCGTTGAGGAATGCATTATGGGTCAGCGCGCCTTGTCTGCGCGCCTTCCCAGACATCCCCGCTCTGTCGCCGCACATGTCAGCCGCCATTTTCTGAAAAATTTCGATTCGCGCGTCCGAATTAGGCTATTTTTCGGATTCGGCACGAATCGAAATTTTTCCGATATTCGACTCGAATTCCACTTCGGCTACTTCGATTCGCTCATCTCTAGGTGCAACTACTGGCCCGTGTGCCTTAGAGAAGGGGCTTCAAGGGACCAGTTGCACATCATGGAAGAAGCCTTCAGAGTGAGGTATAAACTTGATATTACAGCGTATTTTTCTACCCCTAGACTTTAGAGAGCTTAAACCTTGCTGTGTGGGAGGGGAGAGGGGGTCTACTGTAGGGTTTTTTTTTTTATTTTTTTTTTATAATTACAGAGATCAGCTTTAAGCAGCCAACTGGGCATGTGTGAGAACAAAGCTCTGCTCTGTCCTATCAACTGCACCAATAGTAATGCACGGGCAGGGGCGGACTGACCATTTGGAAACTTGGGCACTGCCCGAGGGCCCGGGGTCAGTAGGGAGCCCCATGAGTTGCCCCTGGTACCTTTTTCATAGACTTTTTTGAGTTTGGGCAAGGACACAGGGGCCCCATGATCCCCTATTGCCCGGGGGCCCCATGAGTTGTCAGTCCGCCCCTGTGCACGGGGCTACGTTTCAGCATCAGATGTGCAAATCTAATGCTTCATTGTGCAAATCTATATTTGCACAATGAAGCATTCCACACTTTGGTCCTCCCAGGGCAGTTGAGCAGTCATTAGCATTTAGTAGTCATCAATGTGCCTCCTACCAACCCTTGGTATATCCACCAGTGGGTTTACTTTGTGTTTGTGCCAAGAGTTCTCATCATTTGTTTGCTGCCCTTGATGACTGGAGATTCTCTGTTACATCACATAAGGAACAATGGAAACGTAATCTGGGTTTGGAGTACTTTATTATCATTATCATTTATTATCATTAACTATGAAACGAGGGCTGTTTGAAGAGTGTGATAAGGTGGTCATATAGGCCAAGCTGAATGTCCTTCAAGTGTATTTATAGAAGGACCATAGCTGGGTGTGTTTATAGTCAAACACTTGAGATGATCTCACAGAGTTTAGTTGGGAAAAAAGAGCATGGGAGATGTTCTAGACCCAGGACAAGGTGCACCACAGCTGAGAAATGGTCTCAGGTTTGGTCACCCATCTCTATCACAGAAACTGAAGATTTTTGTTAACTGGGTGTCTGTCCTGGACCCAAGACAAGGAGCACCATGACCAGGAACCAGTCCCAGGTATGGTCAGTCATCTCAACCCTTGCTGACTTGGTGTCTGAGATCTGAGGTTAGGCAAACCAAACCAGGAATTGGTCCCAGGTTTCGTGGTCCACTTCATGCAGAGCCATTCCTCAAAACTTGCTGACTGTTTGTTTGTTCTGGATCTGGGGCAACGGGCACTATGACCAGGAATTGGTCATCTACCTCACTCACAGCCATTCTTTGAAACTTGTAGATTAGGCGTCTGTCTTAGACCAGGAACAAGGAGCACGATGACCAGGAATTAGTCCTAGGTTTGGTGGCCCACCTCATGTACAACCATTCCTCAAAACATGCCAACTGAGTATCTGTCCTAGACCTTAGACAAGGTACACTATGACCAGAAATTGGTCCCAGGTTTGGTCATCTACCTCACATACAGCCATTCCTGCAAACTTGCTGATTAGGCGTCTGTCTTAAACCAGGAACAAGGAGCACAATGACCAGGAATTAGTCCCAGGTCTGGTGGTCCACCTCATGCACAATCATTCCTCAAAACTTGCCAACTGAGTACCTGTCCTAGACCTTAGACAAGGTACACTATGACCAGGAATGGGTCCTAGGTTTGGTCATCTACCTTACACACAGCCATTCCTCCAAACTTTCTGATTAATTGTCTCAAACCTGGAACAAGGAGCACCATGACCAGAAATCAGTGTCAGGTTTGGTGGTCCACCTCATGCACAACCGTTCCTCAAAGCTTGCTGGCTGGGTGTCTGTCCTAGACCCTAGACAAGGAGCACCATGACCAGGAATCGGTACCAGGTTTGGTGGCCCAACTCACGCACAGCCAGCCATTCCTCAAAACTTGCTGACCGGTTGTCTGTCATAGATCTGGGGCAAGGCAAACCATGACCAGGAATTGGTCCCAGGTTTGGTGGCCCACCTCAAGCACAGCCATTCCTCAAAGCTTGCTGAGTGGGTGTCTGTTCTGGACCCTCAACAAGGCTCACTATGACCAAGAACCAGTTTTGTGTTTAGTTACACATCTCACAGCCATTTTTGATATTTTTTTTTTTTGCTATCTGTCTGTTATTTGCTGTTTCAGGGCAGTGAGTGTGTAAAGGGAACGCCCATGTACCATACCCATTACAATCAAGGAAGGAGCGCCAGAACTTCCACTTGGCAATATCTGTGTTAAAGTTTAGCTAAAGGCAACATTTGTTTTAGATTTGAATAGAGTAGGGAAGTGAGTGGAGGATGAATTGCCACCAGAACAGGAATACAGGAGATATCTTCCAAGGGGGACACTCGTTCCATTAATTTCCCAAAAATTCGGAAATTATCCTCTCACTTGTTGAGTCTACAGGACAGAAAATGAAGGAAAATATCCCTAATAAAACAGATGGAAAAGAAATGCACAGTGATTTATATCCCTCCTCTACTCTGCAAGATGGGGGGAAACGTTTGCCTTTAGAAATACTATAAAATTAAAGTGATAATTCTTATTTAAAGAATGTGTTCTGTTTCCCGGCAGACAAAATATATGTAGTACATATATTATATTGCCAAAAGTATTGATGCCTGCCTTTCCACGCACATGACCTTTAATGGCCCCCCAGTCTTAGTCCGTAGGGTTCAATATTGGGTTGGCCCCGCCCTTTCCACGCACATGACCTTTAATGGCCCCCCAGTCTTAGTCCGTAGGGTTCAATATTGGGTTGGCCCCGCCCTTTCCACGCACATGACCTTTAATGGCGCCCCAGTCTTAGTCCGTAGGGTTCAATATTGGGTTGGCCCCGCCCTTTCCACACACATAACCTTTAATGGCCCCCCAGTCTTAGTCCGTAGGGTTCAATATTGAGTTGGCCCCGCCCTTTGCAGCTATAACAGCTTCAACTCTTCTGGGAAGGCCGTCCACAAGGTTTAGGAGGGTGTCTATGGGAAGATTGGACCATTCTTCCAGAAGCACATTTGTCAGGTCAGGCACTGATGTCGGGGGAGGAGGCCTGGCTCGCAGTCTCCGCTCTAATTCATCCCAAAGGTGTTCTATGGGGTTGAGGTCAGGACTCTGTGCAGGCCAGTCAAGTACCTCCACCCCAAACTGGCTCCTCCATGTCTTTATGGACCTTGCTTTGTGCACTGGTGCGCAGTCGTGTTGGAACAGGAAGGGGCCATCCCCAAACTCTTTCCACAAAGTTGGGAGAATTAAATTGTCCAAAATGTCTTGGTATGCTGAGACCTTAAGAGTTCCCTTCACTGGAACTAGGGGGCCAAGCCCAACCCCTGAAAAACAACCACCATAGGCCCCCCCTCCACCAAACTTTAAACTTGACACAATGCAGTCAGGCAAGTACCTTTCTCCTGGCAACCACCAAACCCAGACACGTCAATTGGATTTCCAGACAGAGAAGCGTGATTGATCACATCAGAGAACACGTCTCCACTGCTCTAGAGTCCAGTGGTGGCGTGCTTTACACCACGGCATCCGATGCTTTGCATTGCACTTGGTGATGGAAGGCTTGGATGAAGCTGCTCAACCATGGAAACCCATTCCATGAAGCTCTCTACGCACTGTTGGGCTCATCTGAAGGCCACACCAAGTTTGGAGGTCTTTAGCTATTGACTCTGCAGACAGTTGGCGACTTCTGCGCACTGTGCGCTTCAGCATGCGCTGACCCCGCCCTGTCATGTGACGTGGCCTACCACTTGGTGGCTGAGTGGCGGCTGTTCCCAGTTGCTTCCACTTTGTTATAATCCCACTAACAGTTGAGTGTGGAATATTTAGTAGTCAGGAAATGTCACGGATGGACTTATTGCACAGGTGACCATCTATCACGGGACCACGCTTGGAGTCACTGAGCTCCTGAGAGCGACCCATTCTTTCACCAATGATTGTAGAAGCCGTCTGCATGCCTAGGGGCTTGATTGTATACACCTGTGTCCATGGAGGGGATTGGAACACCTGAATCACATGATTTGGAGGGGATTGGAACACCTGAATCACATGATTTGGAGGGCGGGGCCAATACATGTGGTAATATAGTGTGATTTCATCTTCCTATGTGCTGTGTAAGGCTAGCTGTGAGGTTGGATATGGCGCCCCCATTCCCTCCACAGCAGTCCTACAACGCTGCTAGCAAGGAGACGGCTGCTTTGACAGCTTCATCTCCAAGCCCTTGCCTGAGACAAGTGTCCGATGAGGAATGCAGGGGGAGGGGAGCTTGTCCACTAATTTTAGTTCTAGGTAAACAGATACAAGTACTGTTTGTCATAGCTGCTGTCTCCTAGTTAGCTGTGTTGTCAGACAATCATGGATGGAGGAGGGGCGCCGTGTCTGACCTCTCAGCTATTCTTAGACATTACAAGGGAAGATGGGAAAGTATCACGTTTGTGTCTTTGCAACTTGACCATGTAACCTTTTTGTGGTGCATTTTTATGCTCTTTATACACTGTATGAGGTTTGAAGAAGAGAAGTGAGTGAGTTTAGAGTGTAAGGGGTATGTAGAATTTTGGCCGGTATGGCTGCCCATTATGGTGATGGCCCATAGCAAGTTGGGGGGGGGGGGGCTTAGACTGTCATTGGACTGCAAAGATGATCCAAGGGTTATAATCTATAATATGTAATCAGGGTGTCGTCTTTGTACGCCACCCAAAATAAAGTCTCATTACCGTGCCTTCTCAATGCCAAAATATGTAGACCTGAATACCAATCCACTGATATAACATTGCTTCTTGATTGCTGATTGATCGATTCACTGGTCCTGGTGATGTCCGACTTTTTAATGCCGTGGTTGGTTTTGGCTTTAATAGCCAGCAAAGGCATACTTTTAGGGGGCTTTTAGAGTGTACACCCCCACTTCCCCCACTTTTCCATGCTGACGGCACCCATAGCAATTCCTGGGTTCTCCATGTTCTTCCGAGTTAGGGGGCTGCGCTTCCAGAGCTCTGCCATCATGGCTCTGCATGAAGCCTCCGAGGCTTATCTCGTTAGACTCTTTGAGGACACCAACCTCTGCGCCATCCATGCCAAGAGGGTCACCATCATCCAAAAACATCCAGCTGACACGCCACATCCGTGGAGAGACGGCATAGACACCTCAACAGCCATTACACACAAAAAAAACCCCACTTCCCCCATGTTTCCCTGCTGACGGCGCACATGGCAGTTCCTGGGTTCTCCATGTTCTTCCGGGGTAGGGGGCTCTCAAAGTGCACACCCCCACTTGCAATTCACACAAAGAAGAGTAGAGATGGCTCATACCAAGCATACCACTCGTAAGTCCACCAGAGGAAAAGCTCCCTGCAAGCAGCTGGCCACCGAAACCACCTGCAAGAGCGCCCCAGCCACCAGCGGAGTCAAGAAGCTTCACCGCTACAGGCCCAGCAATGTGGCTGTCCAAGAGATCCGACATTACCAGAAAATCCACCAAGCTGCTCATCTGTAAGCTTCCCTTCCAGCACCTCATCCAAGTGGTCGCCCAGGACTTCAAGACTGGTCTACGCTTCCAGAGCTCCGCCATCATGGCTCTGCATGAAGCCTCCCGAGCCTTATCTTGTTGGACTCTTCAAGGATACCAACCTCTGTGCCATCCATGCCAAGAGGGTCAACATCATGCCCAAAGACATCCAGCTAGCACGCTGCATCCATGAAGAGAGGGCATAGATGCCTCAACAGCTGTTACATACAACACAACCCTCACTTCCCCCACCTTTCCTTGCTGATGGCTTCCATGGCCATTCCTGAGTTCTCCATGTTCTTCCGAGTTAGGGGGCTGCGCTTCCAGAGCTCTGCCATCATGGCTCTGCATGAAGCCTCCGAGGCTTATCTCGTTAGACTCTTTGAGGACACCAGCCTCTGCGCCATCCATGCCAAGAGGGTCACCATCATCCCAAAAACATCCAGCTGGCATGCCACATCCGTGGAGAGATGGCATAGACACCTCAACAGCCATTACACACAACAAAACCCCCACTTCCCCCATGTTTCCCTGCTGACGGCACACATGGCAGTTCCTGGGTTCTCCGTGTTCTTCCAGGAATCCTGGAGCTTTGGGAAGCAGCTTGGCCATGAAAAGTAGGAGGAACTCCAGGAACATCAGTCCCCTTATCTCCATAATGTTGATTTAAACATACAATTCAACTTTTTTTGCAGGTTTGGTATCTATCTACTCGACACAACCCGATCTTCTTCTTTTTTTTTTTTTTTAACCAAAACCTTGTATATTGTAATTGTTTCTCTGAAAATATGCATTTGGTAAATAGCTGCACAAATATCGTGTGACGTAAAAACTGCAACTAGCACCATTTTCTTCTCCAGGGTCTCTACTTTCAGGAAATATATGTTGGGTTTTTACAGTAAAAAAAAAATTGCAGAATGTAGCATGTGCAAAAAATGTCCTCAAGTGGTTAAGCCCTGAGGAAGGGGGGAGATCTTTGGTCCCCAAAAACGCGTTGGCTGTGTGTTGTCCTTTCCGTGGTCATTTCTCTGTTGGGCCTCTTTCTGCTATACCTGTCTATAACCTTTTCTTCTGATGTATTTCCAGGCTGACGTGTGCCACGCCTATCAGATCGTCAAGAGGAACGGCATCCCCGATGAGCAGATCGTGGTCATGATGTATGACGATATCGCCGACAACGAGCAGTAAGTGTTCTGAACCGTCTGACTTTGTTCTGCGTCTGGAGTTCGACTTTAATAAGTCCATAGAAGTGAATGTTGGTTTTCCGTATTGGGATCGGGGGTGGGGTGGGGTAGGGGGCAGCCTGTACCTCCAACCAGCTTTGAAGCTGCATGAGTGAGTTGTCCTTGCATTACCTCTGTAACATGACCAGTGACATCTGAGACTGATTGTTACATTGTGTCATTATAGGGAGAAGAAGATCCGTTAACCACTAATTAGGAAATTGATCCTCTCTAGATACCGAGTGGAGGAGGGGCGGAGCCAATCATTTTTAAAGTATTGCATTAGAAGCTGCAGCAAGTCAGATAGAACTCCACCTCATTTCCTGGCTGGAGGACGCCCAGCATCATCTAGCACTTTCCTCCCCAGCCTGCCTGTCCCTGGCCCCGCCCCTTTCTTTCATTGGATTCCATGGAGTCTCGGCGTCATATGTCGGCATTACCTATACAAATATATTTTACTTAAGAACGCCCACTCCTCCAGACTGATATCCACCGATCAAGGCCAGGGGCGGACTGACCATTCGGGCACTGCCTAAGAGCCTGGGGTCAGTAGGGGGCCCCATGAATACCTTTCATAGGCTTCCTTGGGTGTGGTTTGAGTGTGGGCGAGGACACGGGCCCCATGATCCCCTATTGCCCGGGGGCCCCATGATCCCCTATTGCCCGGGGGCCCCATGAGTTGTAAGTCCACTCCAGATCAAGGCGTTTTGACATTTGTATAGCTTCTTCCAAGACCCTGCCCACTGCTTTCTTCAGGACTGAGGGCTCTTAAGAGGAGTACTGAGGCAGGGTGCTGTGATGTTTTCTAGAAGCTATGTACAGCACCCTGTCAACCCCCTCCCACCAGCCATGATCTGCATTGCATAGAAAAGCACAGAGACCCAGTGATGACATCCTGTAAACTGACATCCACCCAAACAAGGCAGGGCACATGAGTTTTTGAATAGCTTTGGTGCTACATTTTTTTTTTTTTTTTTGCAGTGAGGGTCTGACACGTTGCCTGCTGGCACTAAGAATGTTTGTTATTGGTGTGTATAGTCCATAGGGCGCTCCTGCTGGAACCAGACCTCTGTAGCCACCAGGGTGGTGCCAGAATGAATGTCAAGGAAAACCAAACAGACACTGAGGCAGCTCTTCGTAGAGTTGGAAGCAAAGCTCTAGTGCAGACAAACATGGAAAGAAGGCGCCCCTAAGTGTAGTATTGGCCGTTGTATTACCATACAAAGATAAAATTCCACTTCTAGGAAGTCAAAACATGACCGGCTCATCAGAGTTAAGTCAGCCGATGTTCCTGGTGGTGGGATGGGGGGTGGGGTGGGATAGTGGCAATCCGGTGGCAGCGTGACCCGTGGAACTGCCAATACTACACTTAGAGGCGCCTTCTTTCCATGTTTTTCTGATGTTGTTGGTGTGTATAGTCCTTAGGGTGCTCCTGCTGGAACCAGACCTCTGTAGCCACCAGGGTGGTGCCAGAATGGATATCAAGGATAGGGAAGCCCAACAGACACTGAGGCAGCTCTTAGAGTTGGAAGCAAAGCTCTAGTGCAGAAAAATATGGAAAGAGTAGAGCTCTGAGACCTGATTGGAGGGAAGAGACCCCCCCCCCTCCTGCACACAGGAACAGAGCTAAGGCTGTCAATCTGCTGGAGGTCCCTCCCCTGCAGGGGCAGACTGACCATTTAGCCACTCGGGCACTGCCCGAGGGCCCAGGGTCAGTAGGGGGCCCCATGAGATGCCCCAGGTACCTTTCATAGGCTTTTTTGGGTGTGGGCGAGGACACAGGACTGACCATTTAGCCACTTGGGCACTGCCCGAGGCCCAGGGTCAGTAGGGGGCCCCATAAGATGCCCCTGGTACCTTTTTTCATAGGCTTTTTTGGGTGTGGGCGAGGACACAGGGCCCCATGATTTCCTATTGCCCAGGGACCCCATGAGTTGTCAGTCTGCCCCTGCTCCCCTGTCACCTTTTTCCTCTTGGTGTCAACTTGTCAAAAGTGACTCATGCTGATAGCAGAGGAAAGAGGCAGCAGACAGAAATGACACTCAGTGCTCTGGACTGAGACAAGCACATACTGTAGAGGGATGTGCTTTGTTCATATTTCATGTCTGAGGTCTACAACCACTTTAATGCCATGCCAGGATTTTCATTATTCCTGGACATACCACACGTGATTTGCTTGTGTTCATAACTCTGGGAGGGCCAAATGGAGCAGGATTCAGGATTCTAGGAAAAAATACATTTTAGTAGATATTATTATTATTATTATTATTATTATTATTATTATTATATTTTTTTTTTTTTTTTTTTTTTTTAGGCAGTTGTAGAAAACGTGATTATTACAGAATAACGGAAAAAAGGTCCCATACCTAACAATAAAATTTCATATATTACGGCCCACCAATGAGATGGTTGTATTAGGTTTTTTTTTTTTTTCCCAGACTTTTTTTTACTTTTATTTTCACCTGGCAATCCTGCCAGTAACACACTTGCTGCTGTGAGGTGACAACGCTCACTCGCTGTAATATATCTATAGGAGCAGTGTTGTCACCCTAGGTTGAACAAAATTAGAATTACTCTAAAGTTCTAAGGATCGGTTCACACCCATGCAGTTTGCCTTTGATCTGTCTCTGCAGTGCGTTTTGCACATGCGTTTTTGCCGCGTTTTTGTTTTGTGTTTTTTGGGGGTGGTTTATTTTTTTTTTCTTTCTTATTGCTAGGCAGATTAAATACATGGCAAAAAACGCACTACATGCTTTTCTTCAGCATTTCCATTGAAAGTCTATAGAACCAAAACTGCAACATTTTGCGTTTTAAAAAAGTCCCTGACCCTTTCCAAAAAACGCACCGGGTGAAAACGCGGAGATGTGAACCTGTCCCATGGGAAATCATGTTAAATAGACTGTAGTACATTTCTGCAAAATGCTGCGTAAAACGCTTAGGTGTGAACCCGGGGTAAGGAAGTGTCCATTCTGAAAGCTAATGATATACAATGTATTTTTTGTGTCCAGGAATCCAACCAAAGGGATCATCATTAACCGGCCCAATGGGACAGATGTGTACAGCGGAGTACTGAAGGACTACACAAAGGAGGTGAGACTCACAGTTCTGGTGATGCATTTGAAGACCCCTTCCCTCCATCCCCAAACTGGAATATGCAGATCAGTTTTGGGTTCCAATTCACAAAAAGAACATTGGGGAACTGGAGAAAGTACAGAGAAGGGCAACCAAACTGATAAGACGCATTGAGGAGATCAGCTATGAGGAAAGATGAGAGGAATTGAATGTATTCTCTACTGAGAAGAGGAGATTAAGGGGGGATATGATCACCATGTATAATACATAAGGGGGGATATGATCTCCATGTATAATACATAAGGGGGATATGATCTCCATGTACAATACATAAGGAGGGATATGATCTCCATGTACAATACATAAGGGGGGATATGATCTCCATGTACAATACATAAGGGGGGATATGATCTCCATGTATAATACATAAGGGGGGATATGATCTCCATGTATAATACATAAGGGGGGATATGATCTCCATGTATAATACATAAGGGGGGATATGATCTCCATGTATAATACATAAGGGGGGATATGATCTCCATGTATAATACATAAGGGGGGGATATGATCTCCATGTATAATACATAAGGGGGGGATGTGATCTCCATGTATAATACATAAGGGGGGGATGTGATCTCCATGTATAATACATAAGGGGGGGATGTGATCTCCATGTATAATACATAAGGGGGGGATGTGATCTCCATGTATAATACATAAGGGGGGGATGTGATCTCCATGTATAATACATAAGGGGGGGATGTGATCTCCATGTATAATACATAAGGGGGGATATGATCACCATGTATAATACATAATGGGGGGATATGATCACCATGTATAATACATAAGGGGGGATATGATCTCCATGTATAATACATAAGGGGGGATATGATCTCCATGTATAATACATCAGTGGTTCATATAGTGAACTCGGTGTCGTTATTCCCCCTGAGGTCATCACAGAGGACAAGGGGGCGCTCTTTACATTTGGAGGAAAAGAAATGTAATCTCCAAACACGGAAAGGTTTCTTCACAGTAAGAGCTGTGAGAATGTGGAATAGACTCCCTCCAGAGTTGGTTGTGGCCAGCTCAGTGGATTGCTGTAGGAAAGTCCTGGATTCTTTCTTGGATACACAGAATATAACTGGCTATAACATTTATAGGGAAAGTTGATCCAGGGAATATCCGATTGCCTCTCGGGGGATCAGGAAGGAAATTTTTTCCCCTGCAGGAGCAAATTGGATCGTGCTTTGCTGGGTTTTTTTGCTTTCCTCTGGATCAACTGTGGGTGTAGGATTATATCTTGTGGTGGTTTTGTTTTTTGGTTGAACTGGATGGACTATGTAACTATCTTGTGTTCCCAGCTGCAGTTCCCACTTGGGGCCAAGACAGTTAGGGCTCGTTCACACTTGCGTTATTTCCAGCTCTTCCCAAATGCCCCTATAGTGTTTGACAGGTGTTAGACAGGCATTTGGGAAGCTTTTTTAACGCTCCTCAAGCATACCCTAAACGCCCTATACGCGTTTTTGAGGCGTTTGAGGAGTGTCACCATAGACTTGAATGAGGCGTCAATTTTGCTGTGATGTGACGCTAACGCTTCAGTGTGAACAGCACTGTGTGCTGCCATGTGTAGAATTTTCACAGGTATTTGAGGAGCGTTAAAAATGCTTCCCAAATGTCTGTCTAAGGCCTGCTAACAAAGCTAGTGTGAACTGAGCCTTAGACTGCACAGCAAAAGATGGAGATGGAATGGCAAAAAACGTCATCCAGCTTCTTTGACATTTAAATACTTAATTTTTTTTTTTATTTTTTTTTTTAAGTGGTCTTTCACCTCCCAAAACCAATTTCTTTTATCTGGCTCCAACCCCCTCTCTTGGGTTATTGATTTGGATATTTTTATTTTGTTTATGTCTACTTCTTTTTGGCTGCACTTCCTCCTTTCTTGCCTAGACAAGAATTCTGCTTCACCCGATCCATGCCTGTGCAGGTGTGTGGAAGGGCCCAGCCCGGCCTTCAGTACGCCACAGAAAAATTCAGCACATCTGAAAACACTTTGGGACTTGGAGACTCGGGCCTTTCTGGCACTTTTTGGTTACATATAACCAGGGGCGGACTGACAACTCATGGGGCCCCCGGGAAATATGGGATCATGGGGCCCCTGTGTCCTCACCCACACTCAAAACAGACCCAAAAAAGCCTATGAAAGGTACCAGGGGCATCTCATGGGGCCCCCTACTGACCCCGGGCCCTCGGGCAGTGCCCGAGTTTCCAAATGGTCAGTCCGCCCCTGCATGTAACAATCCAGTATTTTTTGCTAAAAACATTTCCTAGAACCCCCAAACATTTTATATTTATTTAACGCAGAGGCTAAATTGGTGGGTTTTGTAGTTTTTGGTTTGCTGATGATGTGGTTGTGGTATCTTTCTAGTTCGTCACTCCTGCCAACTTCCTGGCGGTCCTCAGAGGTGACGCAGAGGCGGTGAAGGGAAACGGATCCGGGAAGGTGATTTGGAGGTTTGTCAATTCTTCTTCTTCAGTCTCTTGGATTGGGATGGCGCATAGGTTGGCGCTAGAATTTGAAGGGCAATTATCGGTTTCAGGTTTGTAGAAATGGACCTGCCGGCCATCCAACAAAAGCATTCATACCTGAAATTTAAAGGCCCCTGTTGACCCTCCCATTAACCTCCCTGGCGGTCTGATTATGTCCATATTTCTGTGTTCAAAGAGGTACTTTTTTTGCATGGAAATATGTATTTTTTTTTTTATTGTAGGCCTGTAATTTTTAGGAATAACTCACTGAAATGTGTCTGAACAAGAGTCTAGTAAACATCCCGGAGATGATAAAATTTGAAACACGAAATCATAAATTATAATTTAATAAATAATCCTAAAAAATAATATAATAATTTTATTTCAATAATCTCATCAAACCAAAAACACTGAAATGTGAAATAGAGCGCCAAGTTCGCACATCGCTGAGCTCAGTCGCAGAATCGTTTTCAGTGTCTGATGAGGAATTTCCCCCACCAATCATTATCACTCAATTCTGCAAGTGGTTCTGATTTACTATCGCTGTTCTCTAGCCGGTCTAAAACCGCGTCTGACCTAAAGGGACGCTTTTTGGACGCCATGGACGTTTCTCAGTTTCCAGGCAGAAAGGGCAATAAAAATGCAGGCAGGGCGCCGGACAAAGCACTCGGGACAAAATGTATGTGAAATGGTTTGATACAGGAATGTTATACTATGTGATTTTAGTGTATTTAGTGAATGTCACTTTTTGCCATTTTTAAATTTCCCGCCAGTTCTGTCCCCCGTACGTCCCGACGTCGCAGGGAACGGAACCCGGAAGACGGATGCCGGCATCAGCCGGAGGACATTACAGGGGACACTGCAGGAGGGACATTGCGGGAGCGCAGGGCAAGTTAAGTGCTGGAGGGATCCCGGAGCAACGCTGCAGTGTATTCCCGAGTGTAGCTCAGGGGTGTTACCGCTTGTGATGCTGGAACTTTACCCCGAGCTACACTCAGGAATACCGCCAGGGGGGTTAAAGCTGAGGTCTAGGTATGCCAATTTTTACCTAGTTATATTGATCCAGCTTGGACCAATGTGAGTAAGTACATGCCATACCTTTGGGATCCCCCTGGAAGCTGGAAAATACTGTAGTAGACACCACTACTACACCGATTTCTAGTAGCTTCAGAGTCCTGTGCCGAGCAGCTGTCCTGAACACTGAAGTAATGGGTGCCATTAAAAGAACACTTTGCATTTTCTCATTGAATGAAAAAAGTTCTCCGATTGGATGAGGAGGAGATTGTGACATCACCTCCCACCTCATCCAATCATAGAATGCTTTGCGTTGGTAGAGAAGTGAATAGCACCCATAGCAAACAAGCGACCTCCTCTGTTCACAATGCGGTAGGGTAGCTGCTCAGCAGTTAGTGGAGATTACTGTAGTAGCGGTGTAGTAGCCGTGTCTAGAACAGTGATTTCCAGCTTTCAGAGGGATCCCTGGGGTATGGTATATACTCGGTTACATTGGTTGAAGCTAGACCAATGTTATTATATATAAAGTGCCCTATCTGGAAATCCTCTATAAAGTGGAACTAAACTGTATCTGAGCACCACAAGCTTCATTTTTAATAATTGAAAGAAAACTTATCCATCCATCCATGTCTCCATGCTTGAGAAATCACTTTGAAAAACACCCCCTGTACCATTTCTAGCGGCAGCCATCTTGAGTAAGGGCAGATGATTCATGTAGCAAATAATTCCTGGAATCCATTTGTCCTTAGCTCAAGCATGCAGGAAAAAGGAGGATCTGCTTAGCTGAGAAAGCCCCTCCTCCAGATGAAAGGAACAAAAAAAATGCTCATGAAGACTCCTGGAATGAATGACATTATTTTGGCCTAGGACAGAAACCAGGAAGACACTGAAGAAATGTTACACAAAAAAAAAAAGAAAAAAATTAAATTAATATGACAATTATATATGTGAATAGGGACTCTGCACATCTTTTATTTATAACATACTGTATGAAATAACAGAATTTGGGTAGGTCACATTTATTTTTTTTTTTTTGCTCACTTGCAGCGGACCGAACGATCACATCTTTGTCTACTTCACTGATCACGGAGCTCCGGGTCTGCTGGCGTTTCCTCATGATGATGTAAGAACCCCCCCCCCCCCACCTCGCCACAGCTTCTTCTACATTTCTCTGCACCCAATTCTGTGTTCTTTCATTTCTGCTGGGAAGAGAAAAGAGAGGCAGCCGCTTTTCAGAGATGAGACCCAACTTCTGCTTCTCATAACACTTTCCTGTCCTTTTATATTACTTCCCATAGACAATCATTGGCCAGTCCACCCAAGAAAGAGGACCTTAGCTCAGCTTAGAAAGTGAAGATTTGCTGTGTCATAGCCCTCATGGAAGAAAAATATATATGAAATTTTATATGAATATTTATCATGTTGAAATGTTTTTTATATATTGCAAAATATATGAAAAATATTTTTAAAACTATATTTTTAGTAAATATATTCTTCAGATTTTTTTTTAAAATATAAAAAGTCATTTTTAACATATATATTTTTACATATATTTGTAAATGCATTCCAAAAATGTAGATTTGTAATTTTAAAGACATACAGTATATTTGAAATGTATTTTTAAAAATATTTTTCATATATTTTGTAATAAAAAGACATTTCAACATACAGTTTATGTATATGTGATATATATATATTTATTGAAATATATTGAATACGGCCAAAATTGTAGTATTTCAAATATACGTCAATATTATATTTGGGAAGAATATTTTTTAAATATATTTCAAACATATTTTTCTTCCATATGGAAGGGCAATGTTTCTCAACCTTTTTTCAGTCAAGGCACTCTTTAAAATTCTACACAATCTCAAAGCACCCCAATCTAAAATGTAAAAAACGATTCTACACCCAACGTTAGAGGTGATTTATACTTCTACAACAAATACACCTTTGCACACTGGTTCCGAGTAGTATTCCAGTGTGTTTGTCTCATTTTCTCTCCCTTACTTTACTAATGTGACCCCAGTGCTGATGGAGAGGGGCGGGGGAGGGCCAAACAGGATGATGTGCATGCACCCGACATCCTCCTTATCAACTGGTGATGTCATTGGTTGTTAGGATGCTGGTGACAAGAAGGTCATAAAAGTGCACAATGAAAACCTGTGGCTTTGTGTACTAATAGGCAGGATTGATCCACCTGCTGGCCTGTATACAATTTATGAGCATTTTGCCAAGGCACCCCTGAAGAAGTCTGAAGGCACCCCTGAAGAAGTCTGAAGGCACCCCAGGGTGCCTGGGCATCCTGGTCGAGAAAGGGCTGTTATAGGGGACATCTAGAAATGTGACCGAGCACTACTCTGGGCGATGTACCATTTTTGTCTGGAAAAATTGCAGAGAACTTCCTGGCATGCGAGTGTGCCTAGGCACTTCTGTTTTGTAGCCTTAGGCCTCGTTCACACGGGGCATTTTAATTTGTGCTCCATGCAGGGCCATGTTTTATGGGCGAGGCATTGCATGCATCCCTATGACGGCAGTCCCATAGCTGTCAATTGATATGCAGTGGCCACTCATATACAGCAGCAGCAGCTCACAATAGGACATCCGTGCAAGTGCAGGGCCCCTAGGTGGGTTCAGGGCCCTGTACCAGCACGGATATCTTTTTGGGAACTGCTGCTGTGTCCCAATTGATAGCTATGGGAATCCCGTCAAAAGGAATGCGTGTAACACCCGTGCCCGTAAAACACGACATTGTACAAATGACAATGCCTCCATGTGATCAAGGCCTTAGCTGTAGATCTGCAGCATGAGATCTAAGGCACTGCTGCCATGACTGCTATTCTTAGGAGATTTGGCGATTTTTTTTTTTTTTTTTTTTTTTTTTTTTTTTTTTTTTTTTTTTTCACTTCTGTGCTATGCATGGTTTTCTTTGCTGGAGGCTCTGACATGAGGAAGCAAAGCCCTGCCTCTACCAAGATGGCCACCTTCACACACAGACAGAGTGTGTGAAGGTTACCATCTTGGTGGAGGCAGGGCTTTGCTTCCTCATGTCAGAGCCTCCAGCAAAGAAAACCATGCATAGCACAGAAGTGAAAATCGCCAAATCTCCTTCGCCTGACCTCTCAAACAGCTTCCAGACGTCCATTCCTTTTTAATAAGCAGATTGGGAGACTTTTTTTTTTTTTTTGGTCCTCTTCTCACCACCTGTTTTGATCCTGAAAAGCCAACACCACCACATCGCAACCACTTGCTTTGCAGGTGGGTGCAGGGTGGGTATGGGTATGGCACCTGAATGGCTCAATGATGGTATTGTTACCCACCAGAGGTGGGAGGAATTTTTCTAGCAAAGCATCAGGGCCAAGGCATGTGTACATTCGCCCCTCGGGCCACTGTGTTAGCCTAAGGAAGACAGTAAGGGGGGTGGTAATGCCAGAGCTCAGCCACATGTTATTACTATCCCCAGGCACATCTGTGACCGAGCCCTCAAGCTGGCCATACTTCTAGTAGATTTCAGAAAGAACATTCACGTGAACCTTTTTGGCTAGAAATTTTCAGTACAGTCCAGTGACATGAAGAATGTCATTCAAAGCAATTCAAAATTGAATTTGCTTTTATCATTCGATGTAGGAATGAACGGGCTCCCCCAAACAAGGACGGCATACAGTACACTGATAGGATACACAGAATATAGATGGATATAACATTTATAGGGAAAGGTGATCCAGGGAATATCGGATTGCCTCTCGGGGGATCAGGAAGAAATTTTTCCGCTGCAGGAGCAAATTGGATCGCGCTTTGCTGGGTTTTTTCCTTCCTCTGGATCAGCTGTGGGTGTAGGATTATAACTTTTTTTTTTTTTTTTTTTTTTTTTTTTTTTTTTTTTAATGGTTGAACTGGATGGACTTTTTTGTCTTTTTTTTTTTTTTTTTTTCAGCCAGACTAACTATGTAACTATGTGTAAGGGCTCATGTATACTGCAGCTGATAAACTCCTGTTTAGGAGCTGTTCAGCGTTTTTTTTCAGCAGCCCCTGAACCCTCCCTAATGTTTTCCTGTGTCCATGTACACATGGTCGTTTACAGTTGAGTTTACAGTCGTTTTTTTTTCAACGCAGAAAACTTGCGTTCAGCAGTCGATGTTATCAGCATTTCAAATTCAAAATGCTTGCAAACGCGGAAAATTGCGTTTATAAGCGTTTGTGTTGGAAATTTTTTTTAACTCTTTGGGTTCCCCATGCTGTCCAGAGCCATTTTTCATCATGAAAAATGCATTGAAAGCGTTTTCAAGGTACTCAAATGGACAAAACACTGAACACCGCAAGCTTGTCACACATTGTAATGACCATTTACAGGTAAGACCTCTCCCACCCTTGGAAACAAAAGATATGTTAATGACCATTTACACCTCAGACCTCTCCCACCCTTGGAAACAAAAGATATGTTAATGGCCATTCACACCTCAGACCTCTCCCACCCTTGGAAACAAAAGATATGTTAATGGCCATTCACACCTCAGACCTCTCCCACCCTTGGAAACAAAAGATATGTTAATGGACATTCACACCTCAGACCTCTCCCACCCTTGGAAACAAAAGATATGTTAATGGCCATTCACACCTCAGACCTCTCCCACCCTTGGAAACAAAAGATATGTTAATAGCCATGCACACCTCAGACCTCTCCCACCTTTGGAAACAAAAGATATGTTAATGAACATTCACACCTCAGACCTCTCCCACCCTTGGAAACAAAATATATGTTAATGACCATTCACACCTCAAATTCCTCATGAAGGCCCCCTGCCAGGTGACCTTAATGACTCTCTCCCCCAGACACCTTTCCCACCCTTGGAAACAAAAGAAATGTTAATGAGCAACTCACACGTAAGCTGACCTCAACACATACTGCTGTCTCTGCTTCTACTCTCTGTATTTCTCTGAAACAGTCTGAAATAGTTAATAATTTACCACTTTTCAGTGCATTCTGGGCATTTGGGAGGTTCTCCTGTGCTTATCTTTAAAAAACGCTTCTAAACGCAAACGCGGATAAATGCGTTGCGAACGAGGCTAAACAGATGTTGTTTAACCTCCGTTTTCCAGCAGTCAGTTTCCATCGTTCAGAAGTGTCCCGTGTACATGGGACCTTACATAGAGCTGTTATGAAGAGTTCTTTGACATCATTAATATGTTTCTTTGGTTGTAGTAATCCTGTGACTTGTTCTCCATTGCAGCTCCATGTCGAGGAACTCGACAAAACCATTCAGTACATGTACGACAACAAGAAGTACAAAAAGGTAAGTGCCCATTGGTGTCATAGGAAGTGTCCAGTTGCACCAGATTTTGCACACTCCAGTTTTAGTCAATCCTCTCCATTGCACCGATGTGCTTCTGTAGCAGAACCTGTTGGAGTGACATGAAAATATTTCTCTTCCAGATGGTTCTGTACATCGAGGCCTGTGAGTCCGGCTCCATGATGAATAACCTACCAAACCACATCGACGGTAAGTACATTTCAAGACACACGTTTGTACTGTGTGCAGCTCCATACATTTTTTTTCATAGGTGACGGTTTAAAAGCCTTTTATAGGTAATCCGTTTACATGTAACCAGGAATTATGGCCCTAGAATTAGTACTCTCACTTTGATGTTCATGGAGGTACATCACGTGTGGTGCAATTACTGTTTACATATATGTGCCGGACCTGCGCACATATTTTGCATCTGCATGTATGTATTTGGGGGAAGGGGTGTTTTGAATTGGTTTTCCTTTTTTCTTGTTTCATTTAACTTAAGAAAGCCCCCTATGTGATAGCATGGGCAGGTGACAGCTCCTGTTTTTGGAGACATTACAGGTCTACTAGATCAACTCTGCCTCTTGTCTTCTTGGTCCCCTCCAGCAGTGTGGTGTCCCTAATCTCCTTGGTCCCCTCCCAACAATTCTACATCCCCAATCTCCCTGGTCTCCAATAGCAATTCTACATCTCAAATCTTCTTGGTTCCCTCTAGCGATACTACCTTCCCAGTCTCCATGGTCCCCTCTAGTGTTGCTACCTTCCCAGCCTCCATGGTCCCCTCTAGCGTTGCTACCTCCCCAGTCTCCATGGTCCCCTCCAGTGATGCTACAATCTTGGTCCCCTCCAGCAAAGCTACTTCCCCAGTCTGCTTGGTCCCGTCCAGCAGTGTGGTGTCCCTACTCTCCATGGTCCCCTCCAACAATTCTACATTCCCAATCTCCCTGGTCCCCTCCAACAATTCTACATTCCCAATCTCCATGGTCCCCTCCAACAATTCTACATCCTCAGTCTCCATGGTCCCCTCCAACAATTCTACATCCTCAGTCTCCATGGTCCCCTCCAACAATTCTACATTCCTAATCTCCATGGTCCCCTCCAACAATTCTACATCCCCAATCTCCATGGTCCCCTCCAACAATTCTACATCCCCAATCTCCATGGTCCCCTCCAACAATTCTACATCCTCAATCTCCATGGTCCCCTCCAACAATTCTACATCCCCAATCTCCATGATCCCTTCCAGCGATGCTATCTCCCAGTCTTCTTGGTCACTTCCAGCAATGCTCCCCCCACCCCCAGTCTCCTTGGTAACCTCCAGCGATCCTATGTGCCCAGTCTCCTTGGTCCCCTCCAGCAGAGTGATGTCCCTAATCTCCCTGGTCCCCTCCAACATTTCTACGTCCCCAGTCTCCTTTATCTCCAATAGCTATGCTGCCCCCCCAGCCTCCTTGGTCCGCTCCAGCAATGCTTTGTGCCCAGTCTCCTTGGTTCCCTCCAACAGTGTGACATCCCTAATCTCCTTGGTCCCTTCCCAACATTTCTACATCCCCCACCTCCATGGTCCCCTCCAGCGATGCTACCTGCCCAGTCCCCATGGTCCCATCCAGCGATGCTGCCTCCCAGTCACCTTGGTTCCCTCCAGCAATGCTGCCCCCCCCCCAGTCTCCTTGGTCCCCTCCAGGTTTCCTACCTCCCCAGTCTCCTTGGTTCCCTGCAGAAGTGTGATGTCCCTAATCTCCCTGGTCCCCTCCCAAGAATTCTACATCCCCAGTCTCCTTGGTCCCCTCCAGTAATGCTGCCCCCTCCAGTTTTCTTGGTCCCCTCCAGGTTTCCTACCTCCCCAGTCGCCTTGGTCCCCTCCAGCAGTGTGACGTCTCTAATCTCATTGGCCCCCTCCAACAATTCTACATCCCCAATCTCCTTGGTCCCCTCCAGTGATGCTTCGTCCCCAATCTCCTTGTTCTCTCCATTGCTGCTGATGGTCATCTTGCATGGCTGAAGCGGGGTGATATAATATATGCACGGTTATATAAGCACATCTGCACCTTATGGCACACTTACCCATCAGAGCCCTACCTAGTGATGCAATATTTTCCATCACCACCGTTGACATCCTTGCCTGGTCATCTTCTTGTTTTGGTGTCTTGATTGACCAGCCTGGGATGATGTAACTCCTATAATATAATAATTTCATCCCTGTGCTGAAGGCAATTTGAGATTGTACTCTGAGCCGTGCGTGTGCAATCAGGAGCATATTTCAGGTGAGGCAGAAGACTTTATGGGTGTCCTCTGGGTGGTTAGTTCAGTCTTGCTCAGGTTGCACAGTGGCATAGTGGTTGGTTCTGTCCCTTGCAGCACTGTGCTCCTGCATTAAATTCCCACGTAGGGCACCATCCTCCAAATGTACATGAAGCGTCTGATTTTTCTTCTCTATGAATGCACCCCCTACAAAAACAAGGAAAAAAAAAACAGATACTGTTAGTGCGGATCGTTGTGCATTTTATATTAACTTCTTCATGTTTCTCTATATTTTTCAGTTTACGCCACCACAGCCGCCAACCCTCACGAGTCCTCCCATGCCTGTTATTATGACGATAAGCGAGATGCATATCTCGGCGATCTTTACAGCGTTAGCTGGATGGAGGACTCAGATGTGGTAAGGTTCTGTACAGGCATTTTAATGCTCAACTTACACAAAGTATCTGAAATAAAAACTGTAAGAGCTGTCAAACGGCAGCCAATCAGCTCTCGTGTTTCTAAAGACCATCAGACATAGATCAGACCTTTACTGTGTATAGACTGTAATGGAGTAATCAATCAAAGTTGCAAGATGCCATGTCTAGAAGACCATAATCAGCTTGGCTGACACGCCCAGCTCCTAGGCTGTGCTTAGTGAATGTAACCACACCCCCTGCACATGTAACCGCGCCCCCCGCTCAGTTTGAATGACGGTGGCTCCTAGTAGGAGGCTCCTAGACTATGTTTAGTGATTGTAACCACACCCCCTGCACATGTAACCGCGCCCCCAGCTCAGTTTGAATGACGGTGGCTCCTAGACTATGTTTAGTGATTGTAACCATGCCCTCAGCTCAGTTTGATTGACGGCTCCTAGCAGGAGGCTCCTAGGCTGTGCTTAGTGAATGTAACCACGCCTCCTGCACATGTAACCACGCCCCCAGCTCAGTTTGACAGTGTCTCCTAGCAGGAGGCTCCTAGGCTGTGCTTAGTGAATGTAACCACGCCTCCTGCACATGTAACCACCCCCAGCTCAGTTTGATTGACAGTGGCTCCTAGCAGGAGGCTCCTAGGCTGTGCTTAGTGAATGTAACCATTTATTTATTTTAATTTATTTATGTGAATGTTTTCCATTCCATGACTTCACATAAGATATACTCGTCTTCTAGGAGGATCTGTCGGAGGAGACGCTGCACAAACAGTTTGTATTGGTCAAGAAACACACCAATATGAGCCATGTGATGCAGTACGGGAACCGGGTGAGTGACGGTGGATTCAGTGTTGGGTGGAGCTGTATAGACGTGCGCACTGTCAGTACATTGTAGCCATCTGCAGAAATCTATTCCGGGATTTCTCTTTAGTGAATGTTTTAACAACAATGTTACTTTGTATACTTTGTACAAGATGGCAGCCAATGCCGTCCACTTACATGGGCAGGTTCTGCTTCCTCCTTAGTAAGGCTGCACAGTGCTTGTGTTTTGCAGCTCAATGCAAATGTTTAATTCTGCTGATTGGTTGTAGATAATGCGTTCTGTAAGATTTTATTTCAGCAAGTATCCTGTATATCCAGACATTACTCAGTTTTATCCAAATACCTCCCTTTTCCTTTCTAGATCAGGTCCAAACTTCTCTCACCTTCTTCCTGTAACCAGAAGCCTCATGTATTCCTCTCTGCAATGTCCTTGTCAGGCTTTTGAAATTCATGTCAGAGCAGCTTCTAGGCCCCTGGTGCCCAATCTGCAGCCTGGGGGATGCATTCGGCCCTCTGGTAATTTCTGTGTAGCCCTCAGGGTTCTGCAGACATTAATCTGCATTTCCCTATTGCCCTGTTATAGCGATGATCTCTAGCAGTCTCCTACATTCCCCCAAACGTCCCACATTCCCCCAAACATTCCCCATTCCCCCAAACATTCCCCATTCCCCCAAACATTCCTCATTTTTTTTTTTTTTACATTGTTCTTGTTGCTAGGCAGATTTAAAAAGCAAAACGCCTCAAAAATGCATAAAAATGCAATACATGCTTTTCTGCAGCTTTTCCATTGAAGTCTATAGAAACAAAGTCAACTTTTTGCGTTCAAAAAAAGTCCCTGACCCTTTCCAAAAACCGCACCGGGTGAAAACATGGAGATGTGAACCTGTCCCATAGGAAACCATGCTAAATGGACTGTACTGCATTTCTGCAAAACGCGGCAGAAAAACGCATCAGTGTGAACGGGGGGTTAACCCTATAAATCAACTAGGCTTTAACATTCATATTCTGTATCTTTATTGCTTTTTCTTATCAGACGATTTCCAAGATGAAGGTGAACCAGTTCCAGGGTGGCGCTAAAACAGCGGCCCCACGCATGACCCTGGAGCCCATACACAATCTGGACCTGACCCCCAGCCCAGAGGTTCCCATGGCCATCCTGAAGAGAAGGTTAATGGCCACCAATGATGCTGCCGAGGCCCGGGATGTACTGAGCAGGATAAAGGCCCTACAGGAGGTGAGGGGCCCCGGCCACCGATAACAAACATCAAATATTTCTTTTCCATTTGATTTCTAAATTGCAGATATATAAAAAACAACAAAAATCTGGTTGTGTATTAACTGAATAAAAAATTTTATGTTTTTAAATCGGTATTTTTGGGTAGAAAATTACTTAAGCAGGCCATAGACGGGTTGAAAACGAAAAATCGGTCGTTCGATCAGCTGACATTACCACCAACGGTAAAAAATCGGCTGATTTTCGTCCAGTCTATGGCCGGCATTTAACCCCATAATTACTTCTGTCCCTAAGAATTCCAGTCGCTATTATATTCTATATGAAAATTCTTGCAGTTGCAACAATGTATCCATTTTGTAATAATTTCAGATACAGATGTTTTTATTCAGATACAAATAGATACATTGTTGCAACTGCAAGACTTTTCATATAGAATATAATAGCGACTGGAATTCTTTCTTCTTTTTCCTTCTTTCTTTTTCCTTCTTTCTTTTTCCTTCTTTCTTTTTCCTTCTTTCTTTTTCCTTCTTTCTTTTTCCTTCTTTCTTTTTCCTTCTTTCTTTTTCCTTCTTTCTTTTTCCTTCTTTCTTTTTCCTTCTTTCTTTTTCCTTCTTTCTTTTTCCTTCTTTCTTTTTCCTTCTTTCTTTTTCCTTTCTTTCTACGATCGGCCAATTCGCCCATCATTGCCGGGAAAATCGGCCAATCGTCAAAATCGGCTGGGAATTTTCCAACATGCCCAATAAAAAAAAATGTGCAAAAACGGCCGACCAATTTAACCCACTAACGAAAAATCGGCCTATTTTCGACCCTTCTATGGCCGGCATTGGTCCCGCCAAGCATTTTTATATTTTCTGAAGTCAGAGATAACTGAGAATAAAATGGTGGGCATTGCAATTTTTTTAATGTCTCAGGATATTTGCACCGCTGTATGTCAAACACATATTTTCAGGAACAAATATATTAAAACGGGGCTTGACAAATTTGATTTGAAGCCAGCTAAAAAAGTTAGGAGCCACTTTTTGGGGTTTTTTTTGGGAACCCATGACCTATTTGTACATTTGCATATGCATGTATGCATAAGGGGATGGGAGTGTTTGTTTTTTTTTTGTGGGGGTTTTTTATTACACTTTTTTTTTTTTTTTTTTTTGTCATGTAACTTTATTGCTATAACAAAAGAGCTAAACCAGTCCCTTCTGTGCTAGCATTGGCAGTGACAGGTACTCCTCATGGATACATCAGGGGTCTATTAGACCCAGGGGCGGACTGACCATTTGGAAACTGGGGCACTGCCTGAGGGCCCGGGGTCAGTAAGGGGCCCCATGAGATGCCCCTGGTATCTTTCATAGGCTTTTTTGGGTGTGGTTTAAGTGTGGGCGAGGACACGGGCCCCAGAAACCCCTATTGCCCGGGGGCCCCATAAGTTGACAGTCCGCCCCTGATTAGACCCCCATTGTCTCCTCTGCACTCCAGTGCAGCTAATCAAGCACATATTGTGCGATCATAAACGTGATTGGCTGGCTGTAAAAGAATGATACCAAGCTCATGATTGCAACTTTTTTTAACCACTTAAAGTCCAGAACCTTTTAAAAACTCCTAAGGATGTGATGTGGTTTAAATACTGTTAGTATAAAAACCTAAATCTGTCTTAATTTTGGCTTCATGCATTCCCCTGCTTGTGGCCGACAGGTTTTACAGCATTGAACAGTGCTGTCAGTCTAACACTGGACACTTGCTGGACCAGAATGGTGATGTCCTCAATACAGTGATGCCCCATCATTGTCCAACCAATATGGTGGGTCTGTGACCAATCTGTGCTGCCTGACCACACTAGACAGGAGAGTGGTCACTGACCTTGATACTTCTAAGCAGGGGTGGACTGACCATTTGGAAACTCGGGCACTGCCCGAGGGCCTGGGGTCAGTAGGGGGCCCCATGAGATGCCCCTGGTACCTTTTTTCATAGGCTTTTTTGAGTTTGGGCAAGGGCACAGGGGCCCCATGATCCCCTCTTGCCCGGGGGCCCTATGAGTTGTCAGTCCGCCCCTGCTTCTAAGCTCTTCTGATTCTTCCACATCTGGTCCTCATATCAAATATATCGTAGCCGGCTTCCATATCCATCCCTCCTCTTCCCTCCAGGCCAAAGCTTTGATCAAAGTATCGACGAAGAAGATTGTTTCTGCAGTGACGGAATCTGATGAACTGACCGAAGAGATTTTCACAGATCGGATGGATATTAACGATCGCTCGTGCTACCGTGCGTCCGTCGAGCACTTCAAGAAGCATTGCTTCAACTGGCACAACCCCCTGGTAAGTCCTAATCCTTATCAATATCACAGCCTCAATCTGCTGCTTCTCCTAGGGGTGTCACAGGGTCTCATTCTTCAAAAAATTTTGTCACATTTATTTTTCCCTCTTCACCATGTTATGAAATATTTGGAATTTTAGAGTAAAATCTAAAAATGTGAATTCATAGAGAGCGGCTCATCGGTTCTACACCCCTCAAACCTTTGGGTTCTTCCTCATCGTTCTATCCTGACTCTCCATATGTATATATGTGTATTTTATATAAATATATATAATTATAAATACTTTTTTTTTTTTTTTTGCTGCTTACCTGGTAGTGAATTCAGCACATTTCCGATACTCACCGACTCTGGCATTGTCCGGTTGAGATCCTGGCAGTGCTCAGTCCCGTGCCGCCATTTTTTCCTGTGGCATCACCGATAGGCTCCTGGTTCAGCTGGCATGTCTACCGATGATGCATTGCTAAGCCAGCCCTCTCCTCCTTACCTCCATGAGCCCCGATTCACATCTATGCGGGCTGCGTTTTTGCGCGGGCACGAGAGCCCATTCATTTGAATGGACTCTTGTGCCCCGGGACATGCAGAGAAGATGTCCCTGCACTTCTTCCAAAAACGCAGCCCGCACGGGAACTTCGGCTCCCAGTACCGTTGCGGTTTCCAGTGCGGGCGGAGTGCCATTAGATCTAATGGCACACGCCCGCTGGGGTCCGCAATTCTCTGTGCGGGTGGTGCAGCTGCACGGATTTTCGTGCGAATTTGCAGCAGTACCACCCGCACAGATGTGAACCTAGGGTGAAAGCTTGAAAGGCTGTGCCTCCTGGGATATGTCATCTGCATATCCCAGGAGGCAAAGGAAGCAAGCAAAAAGAGAAAAAGCTTGCTAATCGTGTAGAGGACCGGAGGAGTGGTGGAGCGGAGGAATGAAGTGATGAAGACCTAAGATTCTTCTTAATTGCGCCCCCCCCCGTATTACAGGAAACCCCAACCCTTGAACCCTTGGCAGACCTCATTCTGTATAGACATCTGATATCCCGGATATTGCTTTCATTGTACAACAAATTGATCCTAGTTTTGTGTTGGCGGTGATATGAGACCTGACTGTGTACTTGTCATTGCAGTACGAATACGCGCTGAGGCAGCTGTACACGTTGGTGAATCTCTGTGAATCCGGATATCCGCTAGAGAGGTAACTATCCCGGCCTTTCCTTGTAGTAATGGGAATTGTCATCCATGTCTGTCCCTGCGACTGCGTCCCTCTACCCTGCGACTCCTCTGAAAAACTAGCATAAAGGTGCACATGGGCAGAGCAATCTACAAACTAGTAGAAGGGGGTTCCCAGCAGGCCCGGATCTAGGGGGGTGCTGGAGGTGGGCTATTCACAAATCCATGAGACCTGATGGGGACACTCTGAGGGGGACAGTTGATGTAAGGGGGCACTCTGAGGGGGACAGTTGATGTAAGGGGGCACTCTGAGGGGGACAGTTGATGTAAGGGGGCACTCTGATGGGGACAGTTGATTGTAAGGGGACACTCTGAGGGAGGACAGCTGATGTAAGGAGGCAATCTGAGGGGGACAGTTGATGTAAGGGGGCACTCTGAGGGAAGCAATTGATGTAAGGGGGCACTCTGAGGGTGGACAGATGATGTAAGAGGGTATTCTGAGGGGGACAGTTGATGTAAGAGGGTATTCTGAGGGCGGACAGTTGATGTAAGAGGGTATTCTGAGGGCGGACAGTTGATGTAAGGGGGCACTCTGAGGGGGACAGTTGATGTAAGGGGGCACTCTGAGGGGGACAGTTGATGTAAGGGGGCACTCTGATGGGGACAGTTGATTGTAAGGGGACACTCTGAGGGGGGACAGCTGATGTAAGGAGGCAATCTGAGGGGGACAGTTGATGTAAGGGGGCACTCTGAGGGAAGCAATTGATGTAAGGGGGCACTCTGAGGGTGGACAGATGATGTAAGAGGGTATTCTGAGGGGGACAGTTGATGTAAGAGGGTATTCTGAGGGCGGACAGTTGATGTAAGAGGGTATTCTGAGGGCGGACAGTTGATGTAAGGGGGCACTCTGAGGGGGACAGTTGATGTAAGGGGGCACTCTGAGGGGGACAGTTGATGTAAGGGGGCACTCTGATGGGGACAGTTGATTGTAAGGGGACACTCTGAGGGGGACAGCTGATGTAAGGAGGCAATCTGAGGGGGACAGTTGATGTAAGGGGGCACTCTGAGGGAAGCAATTGATGTAAGGGGGCACTCTGAGGGTGGACAGATGATGTAAGAGGGTATTCTGAGGGGGACAGTTGATGTAAGAGGGTATTCTGAGGGCGGACAGTTGATGTAAGAGGGTATTCTGAGGGCGGACAGTTGATGTAAGGGGGCACTCTGAGGGGGACAGTTGATGTAAGGGGGCACTCTGATGGGGACAGTTGATTGTAAGGGGGCACTCTGAGGGTGGACAGTTGATGTAAGGGGGAACTCTGAGGGCGGACAGCTGATGTAAGGAGGCAATCTGAGGGGGACAGTTGATGTAAGGGGACACTCTGAGGGGGGACAGTTGATTTAAGGGGGCACTCTGACGGAAGCAATTGATGTAAGGGGGCACTCTGAGGGCGGACAACTGATGTGAGGGGGACAGTTGATGTAAAGGGGGCACTATGAGGGGGGACAGTTGATTTAAGGGGGCACTCTGAGGGAAGCAATTGATATAAGGGGCCACTCTGATGTGGACATTTAATGTAAGTGGCACTCTGGTGAGGACACAAGTAAGGAGGAACTCTGAGAAGAACTCTTGATATAAGGAGGGACTATGTTAGGGACATCTGACACGGGGGGGGGGGGGGGGGGTGCAGGTTCTGTTTAATCACCCTAAACTAATGACAGCATTCCCAGTTCATTCCTGCACCACCTCTGTACTCCCTGTAATATGTTACTTCCAGGTTATGACTCTGTTGTACAAAAGTGTGCCGAGTGAACAGGGAATACCGGTTCCATTCATCCCTGTCACACTACTGACATTCTACCCCCTGACTTTTTTCACTGCACCCCCAGATCAGACCGGCTAGACACACTTTCAGCTGCCTTGTAAGGTGATGTCTAGGCTCCTGGTGTTGCTGTCAGACAGGGCGCCCCTCCTCCCTCCATGGCCATCCGACAACACAACTAGCAAGGAGATGGCTTTGACAGATAGCACTTCTCTGACTCCAAGGACTGGCCCAAGACCAGCATCTCAGGGGAATGCAGGGGGAGGGGGGATTGTGAGCCAGAAATGTTCCAGGAAAGCGGGCAAGTACTTGGAGGAGAAGTACCACCTGTCAAAACGGCCATCTCCTGCTAGTTGCATGGTCAGACGACCATGGAGGGAGGAGGGGGGTGCTGTCCAGGCTCACAGCTAACCTTGGACAACACATAGGGTGATGGGACAATGTTCTACAGGTACTTCGTCCCCTGGGGAAAATGTAATATTGAAGCTGCTCACCAATATTTTTTTTTTTTCTGCCTTGCCCTATAATATATTTAGTATTTTGGGGGCACACTGACGCCATTTTGTGTTTTACAGCATCACCCGTGCCATGGATGATGTCTGCAAAGGTCTACACTGACCCGGCTGGCCACACCGGGTCTTCCAGCAGAGGGCAGTAGAGGGGGATACGGGTGATGCTTAACCCTCTCTGCGAGTCGCCCCATCTGCAGCTTCTACCTCAAACCAAATCGCAGATCAATGCAAACTCCAACCTTCACCTACAAAGCCGAATCCATCGAAGATTGTGTTGGCCATTGGACCTGAAAAGCTTGAGCAAGGCCCTGACCTGTACAACCAAAGCGAGGAGTAAGTGTGACCTCCACACCCATCTGAGTGCCCGGGGGGTCAAGATCCGCCCCCTAGGAAGTCGAGGCCTGTCCCCTAGAGACTACCAGATCGCAAGACTTAGACCGCTGACAATGATTGTGATGCTTGACCAAAGCGAAGGGTCGAAATTGACTTGCACTGCATCCGGCCAGTTTTGAAGAAAATGCCGTACTTGAATTTAATAAAAGTTTTGGGAAAGTCAGTTTTAGTAGTTGGACTTTTCTGGAATGTTAAATATGTCAGATATGTGGAATGTCCCGACCTCCTGTAAACACTGGAGACTTCATGCTGCTGAGGGGCGGACAAGTTCCTCTACGCTGTATCCTATCCATAAGGTGAATGATTGGCTTCAATCATGAACAATGAGGAAATTGGCGGAGAATCCTGATTGGATATTGAAGATCTATTCCTGTGTTTGGTGCTGACAGTTATTTGTTCTAAAATAAAAATGGATTATTTATATGTCTGTGTTCTTTATTATCTGACGAACGGAATCTCGTTATCATTATCAGTGATGTCACCGCTCTCTAGTGAATGGATAGGCTGCATTCTCAGTGATGTCACCGCTCTCTAGTGAATGTATAGGCTGCATTCCCAGTGATGTCACCGCTCTCTAGTGAATGGATAGGCTGCATTATCAGTGATGTCACCGCTCTCTAGTGAATGGATAGGCTGCATTCTCAGTGATGTCACCGCTCTCTAGTGAATGGATAGGCTGCGTTCTCAGTGATGTCACCGCTCTCTAGTGAATGGATAGGCTGCATTCTCAGTGATGTCATCCAGTGGAGTAAAACTAGCCATACCAGCCCATGCGGCTTCTATGGGACCTTGTGTAAAAGGGAGGGGGCCCCATTAGGAAGGTTCTAGGAATAATAAACTGTCCAATCACTGGTTGAAGGTGGGGAGATCACCTACCTGT
Organism: Staurois parvus; assembly: GCF_062004578.1. NCBI lineage: Eukaryota > Metazoa > Chordata > Amphibia > Anura > Ranidae > Staurois > Staurois parvus. The sequence continues at coordinate 31,488 of NW_028321398.1, forward strand.
GTTGCTGAGCTGCAGCAGAGAAGTCTGGTCCCCTGGCTGGCTGTGCAGATCTCAGGGCAGGATGGAGAGAAACACAAATACTTTGAATCCTATATATGTGAGCCGTTTTATCTGCCAAAAGTATTTTTTTGGGCTGGAATTCAGTTCTGAACCCGAAATCCAGGAAGATCACTAAAGACACAATTTGACAAATTAATCACACGCTGATCTGAGGTCTGAAGAAAGTTCATTATACTCTGTAGATGGACATGGAAGGGGGACAGAGTGGCTGGGAAGGGGAACAAGGTAAAAAAAAACTTTTGGTGGAGTGATTGGGGGGTGAGGGGTTAAGTGGATATGTGTTGGGGGGGGGGGGGGGGGGGGCTTTGGCAGGGAAGAAGACTTATGCAAGAAGTGTGGATTGAATTTTAAAACTTTCTCCTCCCAAAGCACCCCCCAGCATATATCTGCCTCCCCCCCCCCCCTGGCTAGCCCTCTTGCCTCCAGCACATATCTGACCCCCATTGCTAGCTCTAGTCCTCACAAAGCACCTCCCTGAACACATATCATACCCCCCCCCCAGGTAGCACTAGCCTCTCCCTTCAAAAACGCCCCCCAGCACATATCCAACTCTCTTCCCCCCCCCCCCCCCCCCGCAAGCAGTAGCCCTCTCCCCGCCCAAAGTGTCCCCCAGTAAAGTGCCCCTTTACAGCACAGTCCCCTTTATATCACAGTGCCCCTTTACATTACATTGCCCCTAGAGATCTAATCACAGAGCCCCATATATATTCAGAGATGGCCCAATCCAGCAAAGAAACATCCCCATATAGCAAAGATGGGATGTGTCTGCTGGACAGGGATGTCGCTTTGCAGGATGAGGATGTCCCTTCTTGGACTTGGCTGCCTTTGCTGGATGGGGATGTCTCTTCTTGGACTTGGCTGTTTCTTTGCTGGATTGGGATGTCTCTTTTCTGGACCCAAGTGGGCAAAGTGGCAGCCTGTTACAGCAAAGAGACATCCCCATATAGCAAAGATGGGATGTCTCTGCTGGACAGGGATGTCTCTTTGCTGGATGAGGATGTTCCTTCTTGGACTTGGCTGTCTCTTTGCTGGATGGGGATGTCTCTTCTTGGACTTGGCTGTCTCTTTGCTCGATTGCGATGTCTCTTTGCTGGACCCAACTGGGCAAAGAGGCAGCCCGGTTCAGCAAAGAGACATCACCATATAGCAAAGACGGGATGTCTCTTTGCTGGACAGGGATGTCTCTTTACTGGATGGGGATGTTCCTTCTTGGACTGGGCTGTCTCTTTGCTGGATTGGTATGTCTCTTTGCTGGACCCAACTGAGCAAAGAGACAGCCCATCCAGCAAAGAGACAGCCCGTCCAGCAAGGTGAAAGGTCCTCCAGCAAAGAGACAGTCCGTCCAGCAGAGACAGCCCCATCCACCGCCGCTACAGATCTGTCACAGTGTGCCGGTGGTCACGGGTGAAAAACAGAGACCACCATTCTCCCTTCAGTGCAGCGGCCATCCAAGGAGGTGTCCGTGTGTCAGCAACGCTTCCTGCTTGTCTTCAGGAGCCATCACTGCCACTCCTCCTGTCGGCCCTGCTTGGGGCATAGCCACACAGTGGGAGGTGAGCGGCGGCCGCAGTCTGTATTAGCCCCGTCCAGATGGCGGTTGCCGCTTACCTCCTGCTGTGCGGCCCAGTCATCTTAATCCAGGTGGCCCCGGCCCACCGGGCAAATGCCCAGGCCTGTGTGTGTATATATATATATATATATATATGTAAACTTTTTTTTTTTTAAATTAGTGCTTGAATCACTAATGAGCAGCCAAGAGATCTCAAGCTGTTGGGAAGCCATGATTCCAGAATGCTTTGCTAGCATTCTGGCGTACTTTATGTCCTTGGCTAACTGTAATTCTGTGCAACCTTTTTTGTGATCCGCACAGCCAGATCCTCGACCTCCACAGTAGCTGCAGCCAAGAACATGCAATCATAGTCCATTGATACTTCCTCCAGCTCTCTAATTGAAAGTTCATACCTCCATACAGACCTGAGCTGAAGGAAGGGATGTGCAGTAGCCAGGCATTGCACCCACCATCCACTCGGTGTCCGGTCACCTCCTGCGCTGCGTCCGCAGTCTCCGGTCACCTCCTGCGCTGCGTCCGCAGTCTCCGGTCACCTCCTGCGCTGCGTCCGCAGTCTCCGGTCACCTCCTGCGCTGCGTCCGCAGTCTCCGTTCACCTCCTGCGCTGCGTCCGCCGTCTCCGGTCACCTCCTGCGCTGCGTCCGCCGTCTCCGGTCACCTCCTGCTCTGCGTCCGCCGTCTCCGGTCACCTCCTGCGCTGCGTCCGCCGTCTCCGGTCACCTCCTGCGCTGCGTCCGCCGTCTCCGGTCACCTCCTGCGCTGCGTCCGCCGTCTCCGGTCACCTCCTGCGCTGCGTCCGCCGTCTCCGGTCACCTCCTGCGCTGCGTCCGCCGTCTCCGGTCACCTCCTGCGCTGCGTCCGCCGTCTCCGGTCACCTCCTGCGCTGCGTCCGCCGTCTCCGGTCACCTCCTGCGCTGCGTCCGCCGTCTCCGGTCACCTCCTGCGCTGCGTCCGCAGTCTCCGGTCATCTCCTGCGCTGCGTCCGCAGTCTCTGGTAATTTCCTGTACTGCGTCCGCAGTCTCTGGTAATTTCCTGTACTGTGTTCGCAGTCTCTGGTCATCTCCTGTACCGTGTTCGCAGTCTCTGGTCATCTCCTGTACCGTGTCCTCAGTCTCTGGTCATCTCCTGTACCGTGTCCTCAGTCTCTGGTCATCCCCTGTACCGTGTCCGCAGTCTCTGGTCATCTCCTGTACCGTGTCCGCAGTCTCTGGTCATCTCCTGTACCGTGTCCGCAGTCTCTGGTCATCCCCTGTAACGTGTCCGCAGTCTCTGGTCATCCCCTGTACCGTGTCCGCAGTCTCTGGTCATCCCCTGTACCGTGTCCGCAGTCTCTGGTCATCCCCTGTACCGTGTCCGCAGTCTCTGGTCATCCCCTGTACCGTGTCCGCAGTCTCTGGTCATCCCCTGTACCGTGTCCGCAGTCTCTGGTCATCCCCTGTACCGTGTCCGCAGTCTCTGGTCATCTCCTGTACCGTGTCCGCAGTCTCTGGTAATTTCCTGTACCGTGTCCGCAGTCTCCGGTCATCTCCTGTACCGTGTCCGCAGTCTCCGGTCATCCCTGTACTGTGTCCGCAGTCTCCGGTCATCTCCTGTACTGTGTCCGCAGTCTCCGGTCATCTCCTGTACTGTGTCCGCAGTCTCTGGTAATTTCCTGTACTGTGTCCGCAGTCTCCGGTCATCTCCTGTACCGTGTCCGCAGTCTCTGGTCATCCCTGTACTGTGTCCGCAGTCTCCGGTCATCTCCTGTACTGTGTCCGCAGTCTCCGGTCATCTCCTGTACTGTGTCCGCAGTCTCTGGTAATTTCCTGTACTGTGTCCGCAGTCTCTGATCATCTCCTGTACTGTGTCCGCAGTCTCTGGTAATTTCCTGTACTGTGTCCGCAGTCTCTGGTCATCTCCTGTACTACGTCCGCAGTCTCTGGTCATCTCCTGTACTGTGTCCGCAGTCTCTGGTAATTTCCTGTACTGTGTTCGCAGTCTCTGGTCATCTCCTGTACCGTGTCCGCAGTCTCTGGTCATCTCCTGTACCGTGTCCGCAGTCTCTGGTCATCTCCTGTACCGTGTCCTCAGTCTCTGGTCATCTCCTGTACCGTGTCCTCAGTCTCTGGTCATCTCCTGTACCGTGTCCGCAGTCTCTGGTCATCTCCTGTACCGTGTCCGCAGTCTCTGGTCATCTCCTGTACCGTGTCCGCAGTCTCTGGTCATCCCCTGTAACGTGTCCGCAGTCTCTGGTCATCCCCTGTACCGTGTCCGCAGTCTCTGGTCATCCCCTGTACCGTGTCCGCAGTCTCTGGTCATCCCCTGTACCGTGTCCGCAGTCTCTGGTCATCCCCTGTACCGTGTCCGCAGTCTCTGGTCATCCCCTGTACTGTGTCCGCAGTCTCTGGTCATCCCCTGTACTGTGTCCGCAGTCTCTGGTCATCCCCTGTACCGTGTCCGCAGTCTCTGGTCATCCCCTGTACCGTGTCCGCAGTCTCTGGTCATCCCCTGTACTGTGTCCGCAGTCTCTGGTCATCCCCTGTACCGTGTCCGCAGTCTCTGGTCATCCCCTGTACTGTGTCCGCAGTCTCTGGTCATCTCCTGTACCGTGTCCGCAGTCTCTGGTCATCCCCTGTACTGTGTCCGCAGTCTCTGGTCATCTCCTGTACCGTGTCCACAGTCTCTGGTCATCTCCTGTACTGTGTCTGCAGTCCATTGGTTCAGAATTTTTTTTTCTTGTTTTTCTCCTCTAAAATCTAGGTGTGTCTTATGGATCGAAAAATACGGTATGTCAAGGGTTCCTCTGTGTTGGGAAAGGCTTGTCTATAGTGATACTTTCAGAGTTTGTGATTGAAAATCTTCATCATCGAATTACACATAGAGATCGTCTCTCCTTTTATCTTCAGATCAGAGTGTGGTCAGCATTTCTGTGCAACAACCGCTGAGATAAGATCAACCGCACAGCAAATCTCTTCTCAATGAGTCTTCCAAGATAATGTATGACTTAAAGCTGAACTCCGGCAATAATTAGACAACCTCCACCCTTGCCGTGTCCCCATCCCCCCTTCTCCCTGGAGAGAAGATCCATTCAGAAGATCCTCGGCTTGTCTAATGCAGAGGTCAGCACTACGCAGCATCCTATACCAACAAAACAGACATTCGCCTTCAGCAACCAAGAGCTGTCCACAAAGGATTGCCAATAAGAGATCTTGTTCTAGGCTGGTATGTATTTGTCTACTGTGCTGCCTCTTGAAACAGGTGCAGGTTGTTCTCCACAGCCAGAATTTCCCTTCTCCTTGTTCCTGAGGAGGGTGGAACCCAGAACTATTGGCAGCATCTATCCTAAAAGAGCTTTGTACACCGGCACCATCAAGATGCTGGCTGTCAGCAAGATGCAAAGCCGGGATTGGAGGCTCCAGGCTGTGGACAAAGCTACGATTGAGCCCGGGTTCACACCGATGCTTTGTGGAATTCTCAGCATTTTCTGTGCAAATTCCACACCGTATCAGAATCGCACCCCGTTCATGTGAACCGCTGCGGGTGTGTACGGGGCCACGGGTAAGTGGGTACCACCAGTCCTCCTGTACGGGGCCCAGGCCAGCAGGAGGGCCCAAGCAGCTGGGTGAATTGAATATGGGCAGAGAGGGTGACTGGCTCAGTAGGGGGCAATTACTGGAGCCGATCCCCTGTATGGCTCTCTCTGCAGCAGCTGAAAGCTAGCTTTTTCTCCTCTCCCTCCTGCTGCAGAGGGAGACATACCAGGGGATTGGTTCCAGTAATTGACCCCCCCCATACCAGGGGCAGACTGACAACTCATGGGGCCCCCGGGCAATAGGGGATCATGGGGCCCGTGTCCTTGCCCAAACTCAAAAAAGCCTATGAAAAAGGTACCAGGGGCATCTCATGGGGCCCCCTACTGACTCCGGGCCCTCGGGCAGTGCCTGAGTTTCCAAATGGTCAGTCCACCCCTGCCCCATACCCATCACCCTCACTGTGCTCCATACATTTCCCCCTGCTACCCAGGCCCCCCCTGTGTGCACCCACCCCCGCAGTGCTGCCGGCTTCCCTCCTCTCCTTCACACCGGCAGCTGCAAGCACACAACAGGATCCTTCAGGATGGAGAGTGGGGAAAGGGTCCGGTAAATATGTCACATTTTCCAGCCCCTTTCTTTCATGAATGAACACAATGAGTGTTTATTACTGATCACCCGCTGTGTTCATTCTCAACTGAAGCATAGAAAACTATGGGGGGGGGGGTTTGGGGGTGGGTCCTTTTGGGTTGGCTGTATGGGGCCCTGCGGTTACTAATAGCAACCCTGGGTGTGTATGTTAACACCCCAAAATTGGTCCGCAAAATGCGGCGCAATTTGCAGAATCGGAATACCCATGCGATCCGATTCTAGTGGGATCCAAAAAAGGGTCCTGCATTTTCTCGGTGCAGTGTGAATAGAGCCATACAAAATGTTCGACTCCGATCGCACCGCACACAAATCGCATATGATTGGCACAGGAATGCAGTGCGGTGCGGTTCCTGTGCGAATCACATGCGATGTACCGAGCTGCATATATGTGAACCCGGGCTAAAGCCGTACTGGCTGTGAAGCGTTAGTTCTTTGCCGTGAATGGATTTTAGCCTTTCGACAAGCTACGTTTAAGGATCAGCATCTGTGTGCCAGCTTTCCTCTGCGGTTTCTACATTGGAGGCTTCTTGACAAAACCTCCGGACTCAAGAATCCAAACAGGGTTTTAGCAGTCCTTGAGGAACCCACTTTCCTCCTTGTAGCACAAGCATCCTGGAACCCCTCAATCTGCATGAGTGAGAACTCTAGGTGAAACAAACCCATATTATACCATGACAGGGTTCCGGTAAGAAAAGGGTTGAGTCCAATTGACCTTGGCCAGTGGAGTAGGATTTGGGAAGCCACCTCTAGATCTTCTATGTGTGTAGTATATAAGGAAACCACCTACAAAATGCTAATGTTTTGGTATAGGACCCCTGAGGTTCTCCATGCCCACAACTAGGATGTTTCTTCTGCCTGCTGGCGATGTGGCAAGGACGTTGGCACGCTCTTCCATATTTTTTGGACTTGCCGGCGCATAATACCTTTTTGGAGAGAGGTCTTCGATCTTTTGAAACAGCTTCTTCAGCCTCCTATTCCATTCAAGCTCATTTATTTTTTGCTGGCCCTACCTTTTTCAGGCCTCTCTAAGCTTGTCAAAAAGCTCTCCACCAATGTCTTAATGGCGGCCAGAAGAACCATTCCCATGTATTAGCTCTCCACCACGACTCCTACAGGGTCGAAATTACTGAAAGTTTTACAGGAAATTAGGAGAATGGAACACCTCACTGCCTTGCAAGCTAATATTGTTCCCATTCTCGTGGCTATATGGGAACCGTGCGACCTTTACATATCTGCCCTGCCAAATCTGCTGTCTGATGTTGATGGCTAATTTATCGCTATGTTTTGACATTATTTGGACCTTTATGCTCTTCATCGATGAGTTTGTTTCTTGGCTTTCACCTTCTTGAACTCTTGTGCACCTGTTTCTATACGGTTTGTAACTCACTTTGAAAATCAATAAAAAGTCAATTACAAAATAAGAAAAGGGTCCAATTGACCTTGGCCAGTGGAGTAGAATTTGGGAAGCCACCTCTAGATCTTCTATGTGTGTTATATATGAGGAAACCACCTACAAAATACTAATGTTTTGATATAGGACTCCTGAGGTTCTCCATGCGCACAACTGGGATGTTTCTTCTGCTCGCCGGTGAAGTGGCAAGGACGTTGGCACGCTCTTCCATATTTTTTGGACTTGCCAGCGCATAATACCTTTTTGGAGAGAGGTCTTTGATCTTTTGAAACAGCTTCTTCAGCCTCCTATTCCATCTGAGCCCATTTATTTTTTGCTGGCCCTACCTTTTTCAGGCCTCTCTAAAAATTTGCCAAAAAGCTCTCCACCCATGTCTTAACGGCGGCCAGCAGAACCATTCCTATGTATTGGCTCTCTACACGGTTGAAATTACTGAAAGTTTTACGGGAAATTAGGAGAATGGAACACCTCACTGCCTTGCAAGCGAATACTGTTCCCATCCTCGAGGCAATATGGGAACCGTGGCACCTTTACATATCTGCCCTGCAGAATCTGCTGTCTAATTTATTGCTATGTTTTGACATTATTTGGACCTTTATGCTCTTCATCGATGAGTCTGTTTCTTGGCTTTTACCCTCTTGAACCGTTTTGTACCTGTTTCTATACGGTTTGTAACTCACTTTGAAAATCAATAAAAAGTAAATTACAAAAAAAGAAAAGGGTTGAGTCCAATTGATCCGGGCCAGTGGACTAGGATTTGGGAAGCCACCACTACAAAAAAAAGAAAAGGGTTGAGTCCAATTGACCTGGGCCAGTGGAGTAGTATTTGGGAAGCCACCACTACAAAAAAAAGAAAAGGGTTGAGGTTCTAGTGTAGACCAGAGTGTTTACCTTTGATCAGGGGCGGACTGACAACTCATGGGGTCCCCGGGCAATAGGGGATCATGGGGCTCCTGTGTCCTCGCCCACACTCAAACCACACCCAAAAAAGCCTATGAAAGGTACTAGGGGCATCTCATGGGGCCCCCTACTGACCCTGGGCCCTCGGGCAGTGCCTGAGTGACCGAATGGTCAGTCCGCCCCTGCTTTTGATATATGTCTTCCCTCTTTTGTGGGGGATGTACACACTTTATATGTACAAGAGATCTTGTCCTGTAGTTACCTTCGATTTTTTCTCAAAGAGAAAAAAAAAATCAATTAAAATAATGAAAGATAAAGGGAGTACGAAACACCTGCTCCTTCCTTCCCTCCCTCCCCCACTGTCTTCATGGTGCGTTTGGTTTGTGTTTGCACAAGAAAGAATAAAGGAGGGTCAAGGATGGCAGCCTCTGGACTCTGGAGCATTCCTCTCACACTATCCTCCCGTCATATCAGATTCGGAAATGTCACTTAAAGAGGAGCTCCACCCAAAAGGGGACATTCCACCTTAAGACTTCATCCCCCACTTTGGGGAGCGGGGGGGAGGGGGGGTACCCGAATTTGATAGATATCCGCTCCCACTTCTGCTGTGATCGACTGGGCGATCGGAAGTGGAAGTTGTCCTCCCTCCCCGTAGTCTTCTGGAACCTGTCATACGCCCAGAAGACTACGGGGAGGGAAGGAGGACGACTTCCACTTCCGATCGCCTACAGCAGGGGGCTCCAAACTTTCTAACCAAAGGGCTTCAGACTTTAGAAGGGTCAGAATGTGGCCAGTGGGAGTAGAAAATGTCCCAGTGTCAGTAGGAGCTTGTAGTCAGTGGAAGGAGGAATAGTGCCCCATCATTGGTGTCAGTGGGAGGAATAGTGCCCCATCATTGGTGTCAGTGGGAGGAATAGTGCCCCATCATTGGTGTCAGTGGGAAGAATAGTGCCCCATCGTTGGTGTCAGTGGGAGGAATAGTGCCCCATCGTTGGTGTCAGTGGGATGAATAGTGCCCCATCGTTGGTGTCAGTGGGAGGAATAGTGCCCCATCATTGGTATCAGTAGGAGGAATAGTGCTCCATCATTGGTGTCAGTGGGAGGAATAGCGCCCAATCATTGGTATCAGTGGGAGGAATAGTGCCCCATCATTGGTATTAGTGGGAGGAATAGTGCCCCATCATTGGTGTCAGTGGGAGGAATAGTGTCCCATCATTGGTATCAGTGGGAGGAATAGTGCCCCATCATTGGTATTAGTGGGAGGAATAGTGCCCCATCATTGGGGTCAGTAGGAGGAATAGTGCTCCATCATTGGTGTCAGTGGGAGGAATAGCGCCCAATCATTGGTATCAGTGGGAGGAATAGTGCCCCATCATTGGTATTAGTGGGAGGAATAGTGCCCCATCATTGGTGTCAGTGGGAGGAATAGTGCCCCATCATTGGTATCAGTGGGAGGAATAGTGCCCCATCATTGGTATCAGTGGGAGGAATAGTGCCCCATCATTGGTGTCAGTGGGAGGAATAGTGCCCCATCATTGGTGTCAGTGGGAGGAATAGTGCCCCATCATTGGTGTCAGTGGGAGGAATAGTGCCCCATCATTGGTGTCAGTGGGAGGAATAGTGCCCCATCATTGGTGTCAGTTGGAGGAATAGTGCCCCATCGTTGGTATCAGTGGGGGGAATAGTGCCCCATCATTGGTATCAGTGGGAGGAATAGTGCCCCATCATTGGCGTCAGTGGGAGGAATAGTGCCCCATCATTGGTGTCAGTGGGAGGAATAGTGCTCCATCATTGGTGTCAGTGGAATGAAGAGTGCCCCATCATTGGTGTCAGTGGAATGAAGAGTGCCTCATCATTGGTGTCAATGGAATGAAGAGTACCCCATCATTAATGTCAGTGGAATGAAGAGTACCCCATCATTGGTGTCAGTGGAATGAAGAGTACCCCATCATTGGTGTCAGTGGGATGAAGAGTACCCCATCATTGGTGTCAGTGGGATGAAGAGTACCCCATCATTGGTGTCAGTGGGAGGAATAATACCTAATTGTTTATATCAGTGGGAGGAATTGTGTCCCATCATTGGTGTCAGTGGATGGAAAAAGGCCCCAGAGTTAGTGGAAGAAATAGTGCCTCCTTGTTGGTATCAGTGGGAGGAATGGTACCCTGAGGGGCGGATAGAGGCAAGCAAAGTACCGCAGTTTGGAGATCACTGGCCTACAGGATCATCCACAAAGCGCTCATCCCATCAGGTTCCCCCCCCAATCACATCAGAGGTCCCCCCCAATCACATCAGAGGTCCCCCCAAAAAAATTAAAAATGGTTCCAAGTCTAGGTTCACAACTATGCAGGTTGTGTTTGAGCCATTTCTGCAGTGCGTTTTGTGTTGCATTTTTGCACTTGTGTTTTTGCCGCATTTTTTTCCTTGTTGCTAGGCAGATTTAGAGCGCAGCAAAAATGCAATGCATGTTTTTCTGCAGCGTCTCCATTGAAGTCTATAGAACCAGAAATGCTACTTTTTGCATTCAAAAAAATCCCCGACCCTTTCCAAAAAAGTGAAAACACAGAGATGTGACCATGTCCCATAGATCATGGTAAATGGACTGTACTACGTTTCTGCAAAAAACGCTTTAGTGTACACCTAGGGGTATTGCTGATCCAAAAAGTGTATTGGCTTTGGATTGCTTTAGATTTTCCAAATAAAGTTTTCCCCGAGAGCCGACACCACAAAATCTTCGTTGTTTCCTTGATTAGCCAGAAACCCTCCTTGGTGTTCCCCTGTGAACTAGTTCCCCCTTTTTTTTGGACAGCCTGATTGCCCGCCGCACTACCACTGTTCCACTATAAGTCGCTGATCGCCGCCATTACTAGTATGAACCAGGGGCGGACTGGCCATTTTGAAACTTGGGCACTGCCCGAGGGCCCGGGGTCAGTAGGGGGCCCCATGAGATGCCCCTGGTACCTTTTTCATAGGCTTTTTTGAGTTTGGGCAAGGACACAGGGGCCCCATGATCCCCTATTGCCCGGGGGCCCCATGAGTTGTCAGTCCACCCCTGGAATGAACAACCCCCCCCCCCCCCAAAAAAAAAAAAAATGGGTAGACTCAATGGACCCCTCAGTCTTTTTCTGCTGTCACCTTTCTATGTATAACAAATAAATAAAAACTCCAGTATATATCCCATCATACATAGACGCTGTAACTTTCACACAAAACCAATTAAAATCTCAATTAATATTGGGATTTTTTTTTTTTACCAAAGACATGTAGCAGAATACAATTTGGCCAAAAGTTATGAAAAAAATTAGATTTTTAAATTGAATATGTTTTATAGCAGAAAATAATTAAAAATATTTGAATAAAAATACTATTCAATTAATAATATAAAAAGCGATTAAAAATATAGACTTTCAAAATTTTCCATCTTTTTTCATTTATACAATAAAAACAGAAAAAAAACCTGTTTGCAAAATTTTATAATAGAAACAAAGAAAAAAATTTTTCTCAAATTTTTAGCTTTTTTTAAAAAAATTTTTCTTTTTTGTTTATAGCGCAAAAAATAAAACACTTTTCTATGTATAAAAAATAAATAAAAATTCCAGTATATATCCCATCATACGTAGATGACAACTCATGGGGCCCCGTACAATAGGGGATCATGGGGCCCGTGTCCTCGCCTACACTCAAACCACACCCAAAAAAGCCTATGAAAGATACCAGGGGCATCTCATGGGGCCCCCTACTGACCCGGGCCCTCGGGCAGTGCCGAGTGCCCGAATGGTCAGTCCACCCCTGCCTGGTACCTTTTTCATAGGCTTTTTTGAGTGTGGGTGAGGACACAGGGGCCCCATGATCCTCTATTGCCCGGGGGCCCCATGAGTTGTCAGTCCGCCCTTAGTCTGGTGTCATTCTCTGGAGATGGTCGGAGGAGTCTCGGTGGAGTCACATGTCGCAGCGCTGACACTTTATCATCTGACCAGAAATGTGCAGACATCAGCGATTCTAGTGCAGCGTTGGCTACAATTCCCTCCCAGAACAACAACAGTCCCCTTGGACCTGGAGGAAGGTCAGGTGACACCAGACGCGTGACACCTAAATTAGAACTCTAGGCAAAATTTTCTACATCCGAAACACCAAATCTCCATTATTTTGATTTGCACACATTTGGCCAGAGGTGGACTAACAACTCATGGGGCCCCCGGGCAATAGGGGATCATGGGGCCCCTGTGTCCTCGCCCACACTCAACCCACACCCAAAAAAAAGCCTATGAAAAAGGTACCGGGGGCATCTCATGGGGCACCCTACTGACCCAGAGCCGAGTTCCCGAATGGTCAGTCCGCCCCTGCGTCTGGCAATGACCTGCATTTTATTCTCCAGGACTTTCAGAAAATAGAACCTTGCTTCCGGGTTCACACTAATGCGATGCTCGACACCCAGGGGGCATCCCTAGGCAGGTGCAGGGGGTGTGCGCCACAACGGGTGACACCGGACCCGCTCCACGAAAAGGTAAGTTGTAAAGCAAGCCGACGATCCCCGCAGGATGGCTCAAATGGCACCGCACACACATTGCATGGGAGTCGCACAGGAATGCGGCGTGATTCAAGTGCGAATTACATGCGGTCTCGACAGGTGCATCCCTAGGGTTGGTGTCACCCGGTGCGACAACACTTGGTGACACCCCCTCTGACGATCCCCGCAGAATGGATTGGATCTGCGGATTGGGAAGCATAATAGATCCCATCCATCCTGCGGGGATCGCCGGCTTTCTTTACAACTTACAGTTGTGGCCAAAATTATTCAACCCCCAATGCTGTAAAGGGGTTTAGGGACTATAGTGTACATTTGGAATTGTATTCAGAATCAAATCCTACAAGGACGTTGTAACTACCCAAATGCAACTAAAATGACATCAATTGTTTATGTAATACAGTAGTAAATGGTTCTTATGTGGTTTCTTCATTGCCACAATTATTCAACCCCTTAAAGACTACCACTCTGAAGAACAGAGGTTCATACAGGTGCTTTCCATCAGGTATTGAAAACACCTGTGGATGTCACCGAGCAGCAATCAAGCATAATAAGCACCAATTAGGCAGCTTTAAAATGACTGTGATACTCAGCTCCTTCTAGACATTTACTGGTGTGGTTACAAACATGGTGAAGGCAAGAGAATGGTCCAGGAAGACAAGAGAAGAGGTGATTTCTCTTCACAGGAAGGGCAATGGCTATAAGAAGATTGCAAAGATGTTAAACATACCAAGAGACACCTTAGGAAGCATCATTCGCAAATTCAAGGCAAAGGGCACTGTTGAAACGCTACCTGGTCGTGGCAGAAAGAAGATGCTGACTTCGACTGCTGTGCGCTACCTGAAGCGTAGAGTGGAGAGAAGTCCCCGTGTGACTGCTGAGGAACTGAGAAAAGATTTGTCAGATGTGGGTACAGAAGTTTCAGCCCAGACAATAAGACGCACACTGCGTAATGAAGGCCTCCGTGCCAGAACTCCCAGGCGTACCCCCTTGCTGTCTCCAAAGAATAAGAAGAGTCGACTGCAGTATGCCAAAAGCCATGTGGACAAACCACAAAAGTTGTGGGATAGTGTTCTGTGGACTGATGAAACAAAATTAGAACTGTTTGGGCCCATGGATCAACGCTATGTTTGGAGGAGGAAGAACAAGGCCTATGATGAAAAGAACACCTTGCCTACTGTGAAGCATGGTGGAGGGTCAATCATGCTTTGGGGCTGTTTTGCTTCTGCAGGTACAGGGAAGCTTCAGCGTGTGCAAGGTACCATGAATTCTCTTCAGTACCAGGAGATATTGGATGGAAACGTGATGCAGTCCGTCACACACCTGAGGCTTGGGAGACGTTGGACCTTTCAACAGGACAATGATCCCAAGCATACCTCCAAGTCCACTAGAGCATGGTTGCAGAGGAAAGGCTGGAACATTTTGGAGTGGCCATCGCAGTCACCAGACTTAAATCCGATTGAGAACCTCTGGTGGGACTTAAAGAAAGCAGTTGCAGTGCGCAAGCCTAAGAATGTGACTGAACTGGAGGCCTTTGCCCATGAAGAATGGGCGAAGATACCCGTAGATCGCTGCAAGACACTTGTGTCAAGCTATGCTTCACGTTTAAAAGCTGTTATAACTGTAAAAGGATGCTGTACTAAGTACTAAGATTGAATGTCACTTGGGGGTTGAATAAAACTGATAATGCTGTGAGCACAGAAAAGACATTTGTGGTTATTTCATTATAACTGTTATGTTATATTTGTCTGACCTACAAGTGCCTCTTTAATGTAAATGTAAGCAAGATGACTGAATGATCAAAAGCAATGTCAAACTGGCCAAAACACTCAATTTCAGTGGGGGTTGAATAATTTTGGCCACAACTGTACCTTTTCGTGGAGCGGGTCCAGTGTCACCCCGTATAGGTTGCATGCTGACGATCCCCGCAGAATGGATCGGATCTGTGGATTGGGAAGCATAATGGATCGGACTCTGATCCATTATGCTTCCCAATCCGCAGATCCGATCCATCCTGCGGGGATCGTCGGAGGGGGTGTCACCAAGTGTTATCGCACCGGGTGACACCAACCCTAGGGATGCCCCTGTTGACACCGCAGGTAATTCGCACCGCATTCCTGTGCGACTCCCATGCAACGTGTGTGCGGTGCCATTTGAGACATACATTTTGCTATGGCTCAATTTGCACCGCATCCGCACCAAAAAGGTGCAGGATCAGGGGCAGACTAGCAACTTATGGGGCCCCGGGGCAATAGGGGATGATGGGGCCCCTGTGTCCTCGCCCACACTCAAACCACACCCAAAAAATCCTATGAAAGGTACCAGGGGCATCTCATGGGGCCCCCTACTGACCCCGGGCCCTCGGTCAGTGCCCAAGTTCCCCAATGATCAGTCCGCCCCTGTGCAGGACCCGTTTTTTTTTTTACCCGCACTTTAATCACACACAATACGATTTGCAAAACGCAATAACTGTAGCTGCTGACTTTCACCTCGGGCTCACACTGACGCGGTGCGGTATATCACATGTGAGTCGCACACAACCGCACCGCATTCCTCATAACATGTGAATTGCGGGCGGTGCGATCGGAGCCGTACATTTTCCCGGCACAAGAGGTGGGCAGGAGGGGCGGCTGCCCTGGGCACTGTGGTATCATGGGAGGTGGGGAGGGCACCACGAGGGGGGTGGGTTGTGCTA
Source organism: Staurois parvus (assembly GCF_062004578.1). Classification (NCBI taxonomy): domain Eukaryota; kingdom Metazoa; phylum Chordata; class Amphibia; order Anura; family Ranidae; genus Staurois; species Staurois parvus. The sequence goes on from NW_028321398.1 coordinate 46,807, forward strand.
GACAATGTTATATGGTGGGGGGGGGGGGGATTTGTGCTAGGAGGGGACTTTTTTTGGCTTGTGGTGTGAGAATGGAGTATGGAGGGTGAATGGAGGAGGGTGGCTGTGTGAATGGAGTGTGGTGGGTGAATGAAGTGTGGTCGTTGAATGATGGAGGGTGGGTGAATGGAGCGGAGTGGGTGAAAGGATTGTGGTGGGTGAATGGAGGAGAGTGGGTGAAAGGAGGAGGGTGTGTGAATGGGGTGTGGAGGGTGAATGAAGTGTGGCAGTTGAATGGTGGAGGTCGGGTGGAGTGTGGCGAGTGAATGATGGAGGGTGGGTGAATAGTGGATGAATAGAGTGTAATGGGTGAATGATGGAGGGTGGATGAATAGAGTGTAATGGGTGAATGATGGAGGGTGGGTGAATAGTGGATGAATAAAGTGTAATGGGTGAATGATGGAGGGTGGGTGATTAGTGGATGAATAAAGTGTAATGAGTGAATGATGGAGGATGGGTGAATAGTGGATGAATAGAGTGTAATGGGTGAATGATGGAGGGTGGGTGAATAGTGGATGAATAGAGTGTAATGAGTGAATGATGGAGGATGGGTGAATAATGGATGGAGTGTGGAGGGTGAATGGAGGAGGGTGTGTGAATGAAGTGTGGCAGTTGAATGGTGGAGAGTGGGTGAATACTGGATGAATGGAGTGTGAATAATGTAGGGTGGGTGAATAGTGGGTGAATGGAGGGTGGGTGAATAGTGGGTGAATGGAGGAGGGTGGGATTCAGTAACAATTCCCGGCAGATCTATATGGATACAAATGATACCATAAAGCAGCGCGGTCGCATGCGCAGTTACGACTCCTCTCGCCGCTATACCTGTGTTGTTTACAGAATGTTGCAACTTTATAACCGACAACAGCCAATCACCGGCCGGTGTGATGAGTCAGCATCATGCGCATTGGGCGCACGTGACACCTGGGCGGGGATAACAGGAATAGCCGACCATGTGATTGGCTGTGGGAGGTGAAGGGTCTGGGAATACCCCGCCTCCTTACTCAGCAGTGGTGTATGGCTCCGGCGCTGGTGATTGGTGGGCGGCGCCGTCTGTCAGCGGTGACCCCGCCCTTGTTTTTGTGTCTAGTGCTGGGAGAAGGAGGATACATTGTCACAATCTGCGGTCTCATCGCTGAGATAACACCCGGACCGCACACCGCCGGAGGGGGAAGGTAATCCGCACCCCGGGTCTGTCATGTGTCTGGGGGGATATAGATCTATCCTGCAGGGGGTGGTGTGGGGCTACAGAGGAATGGAGAGAACAATAGGGGGGATTGGGAGATGGAGAGATCTGATGATATGGGGGGGGGGGGGATTGGGAGATGGAGAGATCTGATGATATGGGGGGGGATTGGGAGATGGAGAGATCTGATGATATGGGGGGGGGGGGGATTGGGAGATGGAGAGATCTGATGATATGGGGGGGATTGGGAGATGGAGAGATCTGATGATATGGGGGGGGGGGGGGATTGGGAGATGGAGAGATCTGATGATATGGGGGGGATTGGGAGATGGAGAGATCTGATGATGGGGGGGGGGGGGGGGGATTGGGAGATGGAGAGATCTGATGATGGGGGGGGGGGGGGGGATTGGGAGATGGAGAGATCTGATGATGGGGGGGGATTGGGAGATGGAGAGATCTGATGATATGGGGGGGGGGGATTGGGAGATGGAGAGATCTGATGATATGGGGGGGGGGGGGGGGATTGGGAGATGGAGAGATCTGATGATATGGGGGGGGGGGGGATTGGGAGATGGAGAGATCTGATGATATGGGGGGGGGGGGATTAGGAGATGGAGAGATCTGATGATATGGGGGGGGGGGGGGATTGGGAGATGGAGAGATCTGATGATATGGGGGGGATTGGGAGATGGAGAGATCTGATGATATGGGGGGGGGGGGGGGATTGGGAGATGGAGAGATCTGATGATATGGGGGGGGATTGGGAGATGGAGAGATCTGATGATATGGGGGGGGGGGGGATTGGGAGATGGAGAGATCTGATGATATGGGGGGGGGGATTGGGAGATGGAGAGATCTGATGATATGGGGGGGGGGGATTGGGAGATGGAGAGATCTGATGATATGGGGGGGGATTGGGAGATGGAGAGATCTGATGATATGGGGGGGGGATTGGGAGATGGAGAGATCTGATGATATGGGGGGGGATTGGGAGATGGAGAGATCTGATGATATGGGGGGGGGGGGGATTGGGAGATGGAGAGATCTGATGATATGGGGGGGGGGGGATTGGGAGATGGAGAGATCTGATGATATGGGGGGGGGGATTGGGAGATGGAGAGATCTGATGATATGGGGGGGGGGGATTGGGAGATGGAGAGATCTGATGATTTGGGGGGGGGGGGGGATTGGGAGATGGAGAGATCTGATGATGGGGGGGGGGGGGGATTGGGAGATGGAGAGATCTGATGATGGGGGGGGGGGGGGGATTGGGAGATGGAGAGATCTGATGATGGGGGGGGTGGGGATGGGGGTGGGAGAGAGATCTGATGATGTGGGGGGGGGGATTGGGAGATGGAGAGATCTGATGATATGGGGGGGGGGGGGGGATTGGGAGATGGAGAGATCTGATGATATGGGGGGGGGGATTGGGAGATGGAGAGATCTGATGATTTGGGGGGGGGGATTGGGAGATGGAGAGATCTGATGATATGGGGGGGGGGATTGGGAGATGGAGAGATCTGATGATATGGGGGGGGGGGGGGATTGGGAGATGGAGAGATCTGATGATATGGGGGGGGGGGGATTGGGAGATGGAGAGATCTGATGATATGGGGGGGGGGATTAGGAGATGGAGAGATCTGATGATATGGGGGGGGGGGGATTGGGAGATGGAGAGATCTGATGATATGGGGGGGATTGGGAGATGGAGAGATCTGATGATATGGGGGGGGGGGGGATTGGGAGATGGAGAGATCTGATGATATGGGGGGGATTGGGAGATGGAGAGATCTGATGATATGGGGGGGGGATTGGGAGATGGAGAGATCTGATGATATGGGGGGGGGGGATTGGGAGATGGAGAGATCTGATGATATGGGGGGGGATTGGGAGATGGAGAGATCTGATGATATGGGGGGGGGGGGATTGGGAGATGGAGAGATCTGATGATATGGGGGGGGGGGGGATTGGGAGATGGAGAGATCTGATGATATGGGGGGGGGGGGATTGGGAGATGGAGAGATCTGATGATATGGGGGGGGGGGGGATTGGGAGATGGAGAGATCTGATGATTTGGGGGGGGGGGATTGGGAGATGGAGAGATCTGATGATTTGGGGGGGGGGGGATTGGGAGATGGAGAGATCTGATGATTTGAGGGGGGGGGGGGGATTGGGAGATGGAGAGATCTGATGATTTGAGGGGGGGGGGGGATTGGGAGATGGAGAGATCTGATGATTTGGGGGGGGGATTGGGAGATGGAGAGATCTGATGATATGGGGGGGGGGATTGGGAGATGGAGAGATCTGATGATACGGGGGGGGGGGGGGGGGGATTGGGAGATGGAGAGATCTGATGATATGGGGGGGGGGGATTGGGAGATGGAGAGATCTGATGATATGGGGGGGGGGGGATTGGGAGATGGAGAGATCTGATGATATGGGGGGGTGGGATTGGGAGATGGAGAGATCTGATGATATGGGGGGGGGGGGGGATTGGGAGATGGAGAGATCTGATGATATGGGGGGGGGGGGGGGGGATTGGGAGATGGAGAGATCTGATGATATGGGGGGGGGGGGGGATTGGGAGATGGAGAGATC
>NW_028321399.1:0-80532 GCF_062004578.1 Staurois parvus
TCTCTCTCTCTCCTCTCTCTCTCTCTCTCCCTCCCTTCTCTCTTGCAAATACCTGCAACATCAAATGTTACTGATATTTTCTCTCTAAGGTGGATGTTCTTCCAAACAGAATGAATCAGGAAAAATACTGTGTTATGGCCACTAGATGGAGCTGATGCTCATAGTGACCATAATGCTGTATTTTCCCGATCCATTCTATTCAGCTGGGGCGATCAAACATCCGACCTGGAGAGGGAAAAAGTTTAGTAACATCCAAACTGTGTTGGGATGTGGGGGGCCAGAGAGATAGAGAAATAGATGTTTATTAGCTACATATTATCTGGCTGCCCTGTAATCAGAGCTGAAAGGAAACTTAAGTACCCCACCCCCACATCCTTGAAGGGATCACATGCCCTGTTGTTGTGTTTTTTGTTTTTGTTTTGCTTTTTTAGGGTTTTTTGTTTGTTTGTTTTGTTTTGCATGGTATGCCAGGATAGTGTACAGTATATCCGCATGCTTTCCCACTTGTTGCCAGCAATGGGGGCTCTGCGGTGTAGTCACATGACCATCCTGCAGGAGGTTAAATCTGAGCCCCCACGGCTGCATTCCTTCCCATAATCCTCCTGTTATATATAGAGCCACAGTCGGCGTGGCCCCTAGACGGCTCTGAGCTCACATTGTCAGCTTCCCTTCTAAGCCGCTTCCCTACAAAGTATCATTTATAATATTCTAGGCTGCCAGTGACTTCCCCGGACGAGAGGCTCATGAATTGCCCCATGCAGAGAAGGGGGCGGGGTGAGGGGCGTGTCTTGGCTGTGCAGCCTTGAGATGATTCGCCATCCAGAAATATGATTCATATGAAACTGCTAATTTGTTGCAGACGTATCAGATTGTACAAATAAATACATGGAGGGAAGAAAAACGCAGAATTGGATTTTATGTGACTTACAGCAGTTTCTGAAAAATCTAACTCTAATGTACCCCCCCCTCCCCCCCCCCCAACAATCGCACACTATTATTATTATACATTTATATAACTCTGACATATACCGCAGCGCTGTACAGAGAACACTGAGCCAGTCCCATCAGTCTCTGTACAGAGGAGCTTACACTCTAATGTCCCCTCCCCCACAGTCCCATCAGTCTCTGTACCGGAGGAGCTTACGCTCTAATGTCCCCTCCCCCACAGTCACATCAGTCTCTGTACCAGAGGAGCTTACGCTCTAATGTCCCCTCCCCCACAGTCACATCAGTCTCTGGACCAGAGGAGCTTACACTCTAATGTCCCCTCCCCCACAGTCACATCAGTCTCTGTACCGGAGGAGCTTACGCTCTAATGTCCCCTCCCCCACAGTCACATCAGTCTCTGTACCGGAGGAGCTTACGCTCTAATGTCCCCTCCCCCACAGTCACATCAGTCTCTGTACCGGAGGAGCTTACGCTCTAATGTCCCCTCCCCCACAGTCACATCAGTCTCTGTACCGGAGGAGCTTACACTCTAATGTCGCCTCCCCCACAGTCACATCAGTCTCTGTACCGGAGGAGCTTACGCTCTAATGTCCCCTCCCCCACAGTCCCATCAGTCTCTGTACCGGAGGAGCTTACACTCTAATGTCCCCTCCCCCACAGTCCCATCAGTCTCGGTACCAGAGGAGCTTACGCTCTAATGTCCCCTCCTCCAGTCACATCAGTCTCTGTACCAGAGGAGCTTACACTCTAATGTCCCCTCCCCCACAGTCACATCAGTCTCTGTACCGGAGGAGCTTACGCTCTAATGTCCCCTCCCCCACAGTCACATCAGTCTCTGTACCGGAGGAGCTTACGCTCTAATGTCCCCTCCCCCACAGTCACATCAGTCTCTGTACCAGAGGAGCTTACGCTCTAATGTCCCCTCCCCCACAGTCACATCAGTCTCTGGACCAGAGGAGCTTACACTCTAATGTCCCCTCCCCCACAGTCACATCAGTCTCTGTACCGGAGGAGCTTACGCTCTAATGTCCCCTCCCCCACAGTCACATCAGTCTCTGTACCGGAGGAGCTTACGCTCTAATGTCCCCTCCCCCACAGTCACATCAGTCTCTGTACCGGAGGAGCTTACGCTCTAATGTCCCCTCCCCCACAGTCACATCAGTCTCTGTACCGGAGGAGCTTACGCTCTAATGTCCCCTCCCCCACAGTCACATCAGTCTCTGTACCGGAGGAGCTTACGCTCTAATGTCGCCTCCCCCACAGTCCCATCAGTCTCTGTACCGGAGGAGCTTACACTCTAATGTCCCCTCCCCCACAGTCCCATCAGTCTCGGTACCAGAGGAGCTTACGCTCTAATGTCCCCTCCCCCATAATCACATTAGTCTCTGTACCAGAGGATCTTACACTCTAATGTCCCCTCCCCCACAGTCCCATCAATCTCTGTACCAGAGGAGCTTACACTCTAATGTTCATACATACCAAAGGCTGCTGTGACCACAGCGAAGCAGCAGAGGATGAAAAGTGCGGTCTCCATGGCCAGGCTGTGGAAGATAACAGAGAGGTCAGTGACCGGGGAGGGATATCATGGCGGCTTCATCTGAACATCAATGGGCACGAGGTCTGGACAGGCTCCTGAAGTTTCTGTTTCAACGTTAAAAAAATCTTTCGCTGCTTTATAAAGTATCAGACGTGTCCCGAAAGTCGGACTAAAGGGCGGCTGCAGCTCAACGCCCAAATTACACGCCGTCACACCGGGTGCGACTTTCCATGACGTTTGCCATGCCATGTGAGTTGCACATACCATGGCAAGTCGCATCCTATTGTCCACAATTAAAGCGGTCCTATCGGTGCAATTCCAACTTTCTATCCCTTTCTATTCTGTTTTATACTATTCTATTTTATATTCTTTTCAAAATTTTAATTTCGATATAACCGCTATATTCTTTCTATTCCATTCTTTTATTTTCAAAATTCAAATTTTGAAACATGGCTATATTCTATTCCATTGTAATATTTTTTTTTTCTCTTCTTTTTTTTTCTATTCCATTCTTGTATTTTCGATTCTATTCTATTCTTTTCCAAATTTGAATTTTAAAAGACTGCTATATTCTTTCTATTATTATTATTATTATTTTTATTATCATCATACAGGATTTATATAGTGCCAACAGTCTGCACAGCGCTTTACAATATAGTCTATTTTATTCTTTTGATATTATTTTATATTATATTCCTCTATTTTCTATTTTATTCTTTTATTTTCTGATCTATTCTATTTTATTCTTTTATTTTCTGATCTATTCTATTTTATTCTTTTATTTTCTGATCTATTCTATTTTATTCTTTTATTTTCTGATATATTCTATTTTATTCTTTTATTTCCTGATCTATTCTATTTTATTCTTTTATTTTATGATCTATTCTATTTTATTCTTTTATTTCCTGATCTATTCTATTTTATTCTTTTATTTTATGATCTTTTCTATTTTATTCTTTTTATATTATTTTCTATTATATTCCTCTATTTTCTATTTTATTCTTTTATTTTATGATCTATTCTATTTTATTCTTTTATTTCCTGATCTATTTTATTCTCTTATTTCCTGATCTATTCCATTTTATTCTTTTATTTCCTGATCTATTCTATTTTATTCTTTTATTTTATGATCTATTCCATTTTATTCTTTTATTTTATGATCTATTCCATTTTATTCTTTTATTTTCTGATCTATTTTATTCTTTTATTTCATGATCTATTTTATTCTTTTATTTTCTGATCTATTTTATTCTATTTTATTTCATGATCTATTCTATTTTATTATTATTATTCAGGATTTATATAGCGCCAACAGTTTGCTCAGCGCTTTACAATATAAAGGGAGACAATACAGCAACAATACAGTTTAATACAAGAGGGTTAGGAGGGCCCTGATCCTGGGAGCTTATATTTTATTCTTTTATTTTCTGATCTATTTTATTCTTTTCAAAATTCGAATTTTCAAAAGATGGTTATATTCTATTCTAATATTTTATTTCCTGTTTTATTCCCTTATTTTCTATTCTATTCTTTTCCTTTCTGTTCTTTTTATTTTCTGTTCGAAATTCAAATTGGAGTTTCAGTGCACTTAGGAAAAGTAAAACCTGCTGCATTTCTTTTCTGTATGGAATATGGAATTCATGTGAAATGCGGCAAAACGCACCAGATGCACCTCCCTTAAATTGAGATGAAAATGAGGGGGGGGGGGGACGTACCAGAATGCATCAAAAATGCATCCAAACTGCGCATGCAGCAACACATCTGGAATGCAGAAATTATGGTGTGAACCAGGGGCAGACTGACAATTCGTGGGGCCCCCGGGCAATAGGGGATCATGGGGCCCCTGTGTCCGGGCCCACACTCAAACAAGCCTATAAAAGGTACCAGGGGCATCTCATGGGGCCCCCTACTGACCCCGGGCCCTCGGGCAGTGTCTGAGTTCCCAAATGGTCAGTCCGCCCCTGGTGTAAACCCACCCTGTACGCGGCATGGGATACGTGGGTTTCCAGCACCGCGTTCTGACGTGAACCATCCCGAAGGTCCCGGTCACACCGATCCGAACTTTGCAATCGCGTGACTTTCACTGAAGCCGCACGATTTCAAAATCGGATGTCTTTCCGACATGAGGTGCGGCTTGCAAGGCGCAGGCGTCCATGCGAATCGCACCTGAAGTACTTTAGAAGTTGATGCGACGCCGAACAAGTCAAAAAATCGCATCGTTATGACCATTTTTATGGTGGACAATAGGGGGCGACTTTAAATGCCATTTGCAACTCGCACAGCATGGCATGTCCCACCCGGTGTGAACGGGCTGTAGGGCTTGACAACAATAAAGCTTTGGATACATATTACCATTTTTTTGTTACAATGTGGATGTTATTATTAGTATCAGTGTTCTATTTTCTATTTTTAGATACAAAACATTGACAAACAAACATCCGGAAGTAATGTGGAGGGAATGTGTCCAGGGCATGGACTGAGGCCGGCGTCCTCATGGCTCTGTATGTGTCTGCGTCTGTCTACATATATGTATATATTTATTGTATGGAGCCGCCAGGTGAACAGTGACCCCCCCCCCCAAGTGAACAGTGACCCCCCCCATGTGAACAATGACCCCCCCCCTCCCATGTGAACAGTGACCCCTCCATGTGAACAATGACCCCCCCCCCCTCCATGTGAACAGTGACCCCGACCTCCCCATGTGAACAGTGACCCCCCCCCATGTGAACAGTGACCCCCCCATGTGAACAGTGACACCCCCCATGTGAACAGTGACCCCCTCCATGTGAATAGTGACCCCCCCCTCCCATGTGAACAGTGACCTCCCATGTGAACAGTGACCTCCCCATGTGAACAGTGACCCCCCCTCCATGTGAACAGTGACCCCCCCTCCATGTGAACAGTGACCTCCCCATGTGAACAATGACCTCCCCATGTGAACAGTGACCCCCCCCCCAATGTGAACAGTGACCTCCCCCCATGTGAACAGTGACCTCCCCCCATGTGAACAGTGACCCCCCCCATGCGAACAGTGACCTCCCCCCATGCGAACAGTGACCCCCCCATGCGAACAGTGACCCCCCCATGTGAACAGTGACCCCCCCATGTGAACAGTGACCCCCTCCATGTGAACAGTGACCCCCCCTCCTATGTGAATAGTGACCCCCCCTCCTATGTGAATAGTGACACCCCATGTGAACAGTGACCCCCCCCATGTGAACAGTGACCCCGCCCCCATGTGAACAGTGACCCCATGTGAATAGCGACCCCCCCATGTGAACAGTGACCCCCCCCCCATGTGAACATGTGTGCAGGTGCCTGCGTTGGGTAGATTGCGATGTCAGACATGTAAGGGTAAATGATGTTCTTCCTGCACCCCGGCAGTATCAGAGCGTACCAGGAGGGTGTGCGCACAGGATTACTGCCCCCCCCCCCCCCCCCCCCCGGGTCTCTGCTGTTTCCAGCATTGTACAATGACATGAGCTGGGTATAGGGAATAAAGAAAAGTTCCCCCCCCCCCCCCCCCGCCGGAGAAATCTCATCACATCCATCAGGAGACAGGGCCTCTTCCTGCACACGCCGCAGATCTCGGGGTCACTCATATATGGAGGCTGCCCCTATATCAGGGGTGGACTAACCATTTGGAAACTCGGGCACTGCCTGAGGGCCTGGGGTCTGTAGGGGGGCCCCATGAGATGCCCCTGGTACCCTTTTCATAGGCTTTTTTGAGTTTGGGCAAGGACACAGGGGCCCCATGATCTCCTATTGCCCGGGGGCCCCATGAGTTGTCAAGTCTGCCCCTGTTCTATATATGACAGTTCAGATCTTGCGGGAATTATCAATATGAAAAGTTACAGATATTTCAGATACGCCGTGTGTCACCATGTGTCTGCGAATTGTGGGATCGATGCCGGTGACACCAACGGATACGGTGTCATTTAAAGTGGACCTGTCATTTTATCTATTTATATACATATATATATATATAATCGCCGATCAGGAATTCTGGCTTTTCCTTGATCTCATGTGCAGCATGCAGAGTGTTGGGTCCAGGCAGATGGCATCCTCTGTGTTTCTGGCAGCACAGGCCCCGTCCCCATGTATCTGCAACGCATGCCCATCAGCCAGGTACATTCTGGTGCCATTTGCATGAGCGGCCGCGCACCAACGCATGGTGAGTGCATGTTGCCCAATGTGAATGAGCCCTTCCACCAATCGGAAAGCAGTAGGCGGGGTCTTCTGTCGTCAAAATACGATATCCTTTATTCTATCCCGGTGATCTAAGTCCATCGGAATCCACAAAAAAATATCTGCGGAACAAAGTGTCAGTGAAGAGGAAATGTCCTTTTCCTCTTTTTTTTGGGCAGACGCCACTCGTGTGGGCGGAGCTCCCATCGCTGTTGTTTGTTTATTATCACCGTCATTTACATGTTGGGGGGGGGGGCACAGGGAGAACCTGCAAACTCCATGCACATAGTGCCATGACTGGGAATTGAACAAGGAACCCCAGTGCTGCAAGGCAGCATGCTACCCACTGAGCCACTGTGCATACGGACTATGGTCTATTCAATTTCAAGTGCTAACCGCTGAGCCACTGTGTGCATATGGACTGTGACTCAGTGGTTAGCATTAAAATAGAATGAAGCATAGTCCATATGCATAGTGGCTCAGTGGTTAGCACTTGTTATTAAACGGGGCGTAGTCCATATGCATAGTGGCTCAGTGGTTAGCACTTGTTATTAAACGGGGCGTAGTCCATATGCATAGTGGCTCAGTGGTTAACACTTGTTGTTGAATGGGGCATAGTCCATATGCATAGTGGCTCAGTGGTTAGCACTTGTTATTGAAAGGGGCATAGTACATATACATAGTGGCTCAGTGGTTAGCACTTGTTATTGAACGGGGCATAGTCCATATGCATAGTGGCTCAGTGGTTATCACTTATTGAACAGGGCATAGTCCATATGCATAGTGGCTTAGTGGTTAGCACTTGTTATTGAATAGAGCAATATTCATATGCACAGTAGCTCAGTAGTTAGCACTTGTTATTGAACAGGGCATAGTCCATATGCATAGTGGCTCAGTGGTTAGCACTTGTTATTGAAAGGGGCATAGTCCATATACATAGTGGCTCAGTGGTTAGCACTTGTTATTGAATAGAGCAATATCCATGTGCACAGTAGCTCAGTAGTTAGCAGTTGTTACTGAATGGGGCATACTCCATATACACCTTGGCTCAGTGGTTAGCACTTGAAATTGAATGGAGCACTGTGCATCTGTACTATGCTCCCTTCATTTTCCAGTGCTAGCCACTGAGCCACTGTGTTTAAGGACTATGTTCATTTTAATATCAAGTGCTAATTACTGAGCCACTGTTCACATGGACTATTCTCCTTTTCAATTTCAAGTGCTAACCGCTGAGCCATTGTGCATATAGACTATGTCCCATTCAATTTCAAAGGTTGACCACTGAGCCAGTGTACATATGAACTATTCTCTTTTCAATTCCACGTGCTAACCACTGAGCCATTGTGCATACGGTCTATGCTCTATTCCGTATCACATAATAACCATTGAGCCGCTGCGCGTATGGACTACTCCCAGGGGCGGACTGACCAATCGGGAACTCGGGAACTCGGGCACTGCCCGAGGGCCCAGGGCCGGTAGGGGGCCCCATGAGATGCCCCTGGTACCTTTCATAGACTTTTTTGGGTGTGGTTTGAGTGTGGGCGAGGACACAGGGGCCCCATGATCCCCTATTGCCCGGGGGCCCCATGAGTTGTTAGTCCGCCCCTGACTACTCCACTGAACTTCAAGCGCTAACGAGCAGGAAAAGCGCACGCCTGGCATCGCGTTACGTTTTCGCGCAGCGCCCTAATAAAACGCCATAATCGCTTTAAGCGACTCAAAGGAAGTATTTTGCGGTTTTTTTTTTTTCGATGCGATGTGTGAATGGACGGTGACAGGGCCTCTTGGGTCTCTTCGCTCTCTGCTGTTGGCAGCGCAGTGCCGGTTATATTTATAGACACTGGCAGAGCCTGAGAGGCCTTTATATTTATCTAAACTTCTTCCCGGCTAAGAATGCGTGCCCTTCCCATCTCCTACCCGGCACAGGCTGCCTGCGAAAACCTTCCGCTCCCCCCTCCTCCGCTCGCCGCATTCTGGAGGAGACAATTTTTTGAGCAGTTTTCCTTTATACTGCATATGTATTTATTTTTATTTCATTTCCTAAACCTTTTGCACGACTTGGACCTCGTTCCAATGCCCTCCTCCGCTTCTTCATCTCCTAGGGACTGGTCCAAACTGCAGGGCAGCGCGTCGCCACGTGTGGACTGACAACTCATGGGGCCCCTGGGCAATAGGGGATCATGGGGCCCCTGTGTCCTCACCCACACTCAAACTACACCCATAAAAGCCTATGAAAGGTACCAGGGGCATCTCATGGGGCCCCCTACTGACCACGGGCCCTCGGGCAGTGCCCGAGTACCCCTAATGGTCAGTCTGCCCCTGCGCATCGCGTCATCATAATGCATGGCAGCACCCTGAGCTTCTTTTCCTTCCAGTCTCCCCTCCCCCAGGGATCAGACTGCAACTTTGTCACAAGAGGGAGGCTGCAGCCAGGGGCTGATCTGTGTCAGACGTTTGTGAACACAGGCACCGGGATTTACATTGTGTCATCTCCAGGGGCAGACTGACAATTTGAGCATTCGGGCACTGCCCGAGGGCTCGGGGTCAGTAGGGGGCCCCATGAAATGCCCCTGGTACCTTTTTTATAGGCTTTTTTTGGGTGTGCTTTGAGTGTGGGCAAGGACACAGGGGCCCCATGATCCCCTATTGCCCGGGGGCCCCATGAGTTGTCAGTCCACCCCTGGTCATCTCAGTGCCGGAAGTAGATGGTGGCTGTGGATGGTTCCTGAACAAAGGCCGCGCCTCTGATTTCACTAGCTGCATGCTTTCAGTGTCTCGACAGGAATCCAACCCCATAGCCTGCATATTTCCCTCAAAATTGCCAAATGCCTGGCCGTCATGCTGATCCACGACTGACTAACTTCCACTGTGCAGCCAGTAAAATTAGAGCAAAGAGAGGACCCCTGATCTGCATAGGCCAGGTGAGTAGATGAGGACATTTTGAAGCCAGAGGATGAACATGACAGACACGCGACTGGAGTTTTCAGAAAGAGGCCACCAGGGGCAGCACTATTGGTTCTATCACCACGGCTTTCCTTTAATGACTTTTATTTGAGAACTGTTGAAGCTTCCAGGCATTGGGTAGTCACCGCTGTCCATGACTCGCCCGCCTTCCAAACACCATGGAAACTATGACCGCCAGGGACTGGGTGGCTCTGGAAAGGATGTTCTCTGTCTGCCTTAGGGACCAACAGCTGAAGATAAACTCCATGGAACTCTCATCCTTATCAGCAACTGCAGGCTCTCCAGCAGTGGATGTGGTCATGTGATCACCAGGCACCAGCTCCAAACAAATGCTTAAAGGGAACTCCTCACAAAACAAATTCATGGCAGATTTCATTTTGGAAATGTTCGTTCCCTGGCTGTAATGCTGACTCTCTGGCTTTAACACTTCCACCATGCTGAAGGCTCAATTCGCAAGTTCTTCTTTCCAAGCTGACTACTAGGAGAGATGGTCGCCTCCATGGTTCGAGAGATGGTCGCCTCCATGGTTCGAGAGATGGTCGCCTCCGTGGTTCGAGAGATGGTCGCCTCCGTGGTTCGAGAGGTAGTCGCCTCCATGTTTCGAGAGATGGTCGCCTCCATGGTTCGAGAGATGGTCGCCTCCATGGTTCGAGAGATGGTCGCCTCCATGGTTCGAGAGATGGTCGCCTCCGTGGTTCGAGAGGTAGTCGCCTCCATGTTTCGAGAGATGGTCGCCTCCATGGTTCGAGAGATGGTCGCCTCCATGGTTCGAGAAGTGGGCTCCCATGTGTTTCGAGAGACTGGCATCTCCATGTTTCAAGAGACAGGCTCCTCCATGTTTTGAGAGCCGGGCATCTCTGTATTTTGAGAGGCGGGCGCCTCCATGTTTCGAGAGATGGGCGCCTCCATGTTTCAATAGGCGGGCATCTCCATGTTTCGAGAGACAGGCTCCTCTGTGTTTCGAGAGACGGGCTCCTCTGTGTTTCGAGAGACGGGCTCCTCTGTGTTTCGAGAGACGGGCTCCTCTGTGTTTCGAGAGACGGGCTCCTCTGTGTTTCGAGAGACGGGCTCCTCTGTGTTTCGAGAGACGGGCTCCTCTGCGTTTCGAGAGACGGGCTCCTCCGTGTTTCGAGAGACGGGCTCCTCCGTGTTTCGAGAGACGGGCTCCTCTGTGTTTCGAGAGACGGGCTCCTCCGCGTTTCGAGAGACGGGCTCCTCCACGTGTCGAGAGGCGGGGGGCCTCCACGTTTCGAGAGGCGGGGGGCCTCCACGTTTCGAGAGGCGGGGGGCCTCCACGTTTCGAGAGGCGGGGGGCCCTCCACGTTTCGAGAGGCGGGGGGCCCTCCACGTTTCGAGAGGCGGGGGGCCCTCCACGTTTTGAGAGGCGGGGGGCCCTCCACGTTTTGAGAGGCGGGGGGCCCTCCACGTTTCGAGAGGCGGGGGGCCCTCCACGTTTTGAGAGGCGGGGGGCCCTCCACGTTTTGAGAGGCGGGGGGCCCTCCACGTTTTGAGAGGCGGGGGGCCCTCCACGTTTTGAGAGGCGGGGGGCCCTCCACGTTTCGAGAGGCGGGGGGCCCTCCACGTTTCGAGAGGCGGGGGGCCCTCCACGTTTCCAGAGGCGGGGGGCCCTCCACGTTTCCAGAGGCGGGGGGCCCTCCACGTTTCCAGAGGCGGGGGGCCCTCCACGTTTCTAGAGGCGGGGTGCCTCCACGTTTCTAGAGACGGGGGCCCTCCACGTTTCCTGAGGCGGGGGGCCTCCACGTTTCCAGAGGCGGGGGGCCTCCACGTTTCCAGAGGCGGGGGGCCTCCACGTTTTGAGAGACAGGCATCTACATGTTTCACTTATGACAGGTTCCTGATAATATCGTAAAAAGGGGAACAATTTACAATTTACATTTTGATTGAATTAATATGTATAAAATTGCACCCTTGGTGTTGGCTTTGTAGAGCATTCTTACTTTTTTAGTCAAAGGAGCCCAGCAAGAGCTTCTCCCTTTGTGACCGTCCCACCCCCAAGCAAATTTCCATATGGGGCGTGTTGGAACAAAGAGGGCGGGGTCTCATTCAGTCTGTAGGCAGGTGCAGTTTGTTTTCTCCACTGCAGGTGCAGCTCAAGTCGAGTGGCACCTTGGCCTGGAGAGGACGTCCAAAAGAAACGTTTCTCCATGGTTTCCTGCATCAATGGAGCAGCATTCTGGTTGGCTACACTGTGCCCATGTGACCCACAGCGGTCATCTTGGGACAGCAGGGTCTATTTAAGTCCCTGTCCCTGGGATTTGGCGCTCTTCTGGCGTTTGACTAGTGTAGGGAGAGAGACCCCACTTGTTATGGAAAGTAACGAGCGGTAGGAAAAGGTTCAAAAGATTAGGGACTTGCTATCCTGGAAAGAAACTTCCCTCTTGGGACCGGACTGGCCACCCTCTGAAACAGAGTTCCATGCCCCTTGTCTTGTTGCATGACCCAACTTCTATTTAGTTCCAGGTGGCCAACCACAGCCATGACATTCCCCACTCTGTCCTGGCCAGCCTGAAATCATGAGCTTCCTTCACCATGCTTCACAGTTAGGATAAGATATTGGCTTTCCTATGGAGTGACTTGTCCATAATTGTATATTTCTGCCCAACAGCATCTCGTCCGTCCACAGAAGGAACATGGAACATCCATGTGGTCTCTTCTATTTGTAGGTAGTTTTTGTTCCTCTGGATCAGCCTTTCTCAACCTTTTTACTCCATAAGAACCCTTTGAAAAAATGTTAAGGTCTGGGGGAACCCCTTCTAAAATGAATTAAATGGGGGTCAGTTGGAAGAATGACTTATCCATTGGTGGTCAGTGGGAAACCTTTCCCCTCCCCTTACAGTGATGGTCAGAATTCCACCTTTACATATGGCTAAAAAAGATCTGCCAAGTAGTTTTGGACCCAAAATTCTGCAGACACCAACAGATTGGAGGTCAGTTAACCACAGCTCAAGGAAACCCGAGCAAGGTCTAGAGCAGCCATTCTCAACCAGGGTTCCAACAGAGGCTGTTAGGGGTTCCTTGAGTTGTGGCTGATTACCCTCCTATCTGGTGGTAACTCCATATTTCTAGGTCCCTCCCCAAATGAAATAGCCAGTAGCATGACACCAATGATTTAGCTGACTGCATGAGTAGCATTCTAACCACGACTGTAAGGGGGTCATTCCTCCTACTGATCACCAATGTAAGGGGGGCATTCTTTCTACTGATGACCAATGTTAGGGGGACATTCCTCCTACTCACCACCAATGTAAGGGGGTCCTTCCTTCTACCAACCACCAATGCAAGGGGGGAATTCCTCCTACTGACCACCAATGTAAGGGGGTCCTTCCTTCTACCGACCACCAATGTAAGGGAGGCATTCCTCCTACTGATCACTAATGTTAGGGGGGAATTCCTCCTACTGACCACCAATGTAAGGGGGGCATTCTTCCTACTGATGTCCAATGTTAGGGGAACATTCTTCCTACTAATGTCCAATGTTAGGGGAACATGCCTCCTACTGACCACCAATGTAAGGGGGGCATTCTTTCTGCTGATGTCCAATGTTAGAGGGACATTCCTCCTACTGACCACCAATATAAGGGGATCCTTCCTTCTACCGACCACCAATGTAAGGGGGTCCTTCCTTTTATTGACCACCAATGTAAGGGGGGGCATTCTTCCTACTGATGACCACTGTTAGGGGGGCATTCCTCCTACTGATCAGCAATGTAAGGGGGTCTTTCCTTCTACTGACCACCAATGTAAAGGGGGCATTCTTCCTACTGCCCACCAATGTAAGGGGGAATTCTTCCTAATGACTCCTGATGGACTAATCTCAACAGGGTTCCCTGAGACCTGAAAAGTATTTAAAGGGTTCCTCTGGGGTGAAATGGTTGAGAAAGGCTGTTCCAGAGCAATGGTCTCCAAACTAGTTTACTAGCCTTAGACCTTAGAGGGACCGGACTGTGACCAGTGGGAGTAGACATTGTCCTGGTGTCAATGGGAGTAAAAAATGCATCTTTGGTATTAGGGGGCAGAATAGTGCAACACTGTTGGTGTCAGAAGGAGGAATAGTGCCCCATGGTTGGTGTAAGTGGAAGGAATAGTGCCCTGTTGCTGGTGTCAGTTTGAGAAATAGTGTCCCATCTTTGGTGTCAGTGGGAGGAATAGTGCCCCATTGGTGTCAGTGGGAGGAATAGTGCCCCAATTTTGGTGTCAGTGGGAGAAATAGTGCCCCAATGTTGGTGTCTGTGGGAGGAATAGTGCCCCAATGTTGGTGTCAGTGGGAGGAAAAGTGTCCCAATGTTTGCGTCAGTGTGAGAAATATTGCCCTAATGTTGGTGTCAATGGGAGGAATACAATGGGGGGAACAGTGCCCCAATATCCGTGACAGTAGGAGGAATAGTGCCCCAATGTTGGTGTCAGTGGGAGGAATACAGTGGGAGGAATAGTGCCCCAATGTTGGTGTCAGTGGGAGCAATAGTGCCCCAATGTTGGTGTCAGTGGGAGGAATAGTGCCCCAATGTTGGTGTCAGTGGGAGGAATAGTGCCCCAACATTCGTGTCAGTAGGAGGAATAGTGCCCCAATGTTGGCGACAGTGGGAGGTATAGTGCCTGTTGATGTCAGTACCAGGAATTATGACCCATTTTTGGTGTCAGCAGAAGGAAAAGTGCTCTAAGGGTCAGATAAGGACAAACAAAGGGCCACATCTGACCCCTACTCCACAGTTTGGAGACCATTCTCTAGAGAGGGATTCTCCAAACCATGGCCCACAACTGCAAGTCCCATGAGGCCTTGCAAGACTCTCACAGCAATAGGCAAGACTCCCAGAGGCAGAGGCATGATGGAAATTGCAGTCCTTCAACAGCTGGAGGGCCAAAGTTTGGAGACCCCTGCAGTTCCATGGAACCCTGGTGGAGAAACACGGCTCTGGATTTGTGAACACAAAAGGCTTTAGAACGGAATTTGTAGCAATTTCTAGATTTTCTTAACTCAACAATTCTCTTGAGATGGGAAGACCCGAGAGCTACAACTCCCCGCCCCCTTTATAAGAAGTCCCCATCGTAAAGGTTCACCTTGAGGACCTTCATCTGTTTGCTCTGTATGTGCACTCCTACCTCCAATATTTTGTTTTGTCACGTTGCATAGAACACGATTCTTCTTCGGCATATTGACTTTGATGGTGACACGGCTATATCTTGGAGCCATTTATATAGGAACCAAGGCGGATCTGAAGGCTTTTGTTGCATTTGTATGTGGACATCTGTCCGCAAGTCCTTCAGATCCTATAGATCAGGAGTGGGCAACTGTGGCCCTCCAGCTGTTGTACAACTACAAGTCCCATGAGGCATTGCAAAACTGACAGTTACAAGCATGACTCCCAAAGGCAGAGGCATGATGGGACTTGTAGTTCACCAACAGCTGGAGGGCCACAATTGCCCACCCCTGCTATAGATCTACCACTAGCCTATACGGAAGGTTCCATAGTACAGATTTATGGTGGTTCCATGTATGTATAAGTTTGCTTTCTTTTGACTGACTCACCACCTCTGCTGGAAGTCTGCTCAAGCATCAACTACTCTTTTGGTAGAATATCACTTTCTAAGGTCAGCTTTGACTTTTCCTCCCCCAGAGGTCCTGTCCCCGTGTTCCTCATATTGAAAATCCTGTCCCTCAGCACCAACCGACTGAGAAATACTTCAACCATGAAATACCTCAAGTAGGTATCAGCTGTCACGCAAGTTATTTTAATAAATGTAAATCAATTATAACGGTTATAAAGAAAAATAAAAAATAAGAATATATATATATATATATATATATA
Source organism: Staurois parvus (assembly GCF_062004578.1). NCBI lineage: Eukaryota > Metazoa > Chordata > Amphibia > Anura > Ranidae > Staurois > Staurois parvus. Next base: position 15,463 of record NW_028321399.1, read on the forward strand.
TATATATACACATTATTTATTTATTTTTTATATATATTATTATTTTTATATGTGTGTGTGTATATATATATATATATATATATATATATATATATATAAAAATTTTTACAGTTTTAAGATCGGTTCGTGTTTCTAAGCAAAAGAAGTGTATTGGTTCGAACTGATCTTAAAACTGTAAAGAAAAAATTATATATTTTTTTTACAGTTTTAAGATCGGTTCGAGTTTCTAAGCAAAAAAAAAGTATTTACAAAAATATTTACAACTGTAAAAAGAAAAAAAATATATATATATATATATTTTTTTTTTTTTTTTGTTTCTTTTTACAGCTTTAAATGTTTTTGTAAATACACTTTTTTTGCTTAGAAACCCGAACCGATCTTAAAACTGTAAAAAAAAATATATATATATATATATATATATATATATATATTAGTTTGTTTTTTTTTAGTTTTAAATATTTTTGTAAATACACTTCTTTTGCTTAGAAACCCGAACTGATCTTATAACTGTAAAAAAAAAATATATATATATATATATATATATATTTATTTATTTTTTTTTTGCAGTTTTAAATATTTTTGTAAATACCCTTTTTTCGCTTAGAAAAACTAACCGATCTGCAAATGCCAACAAATACAATAAAATACAAACATAAAGACACATTTACATTACAGAGTGATACGCGGTGTCACTGGGACGCCTTTGCGTCTGTGTCTGTAGATAAAGCGTTTGTTAGTTTTTTCTGTTTTTTCTGTTTGTTACTTTGTCTTGTTGACTTTTGTTGCAACATTTGCAGATTCCCAGGATACAAGCCAGTTTGTGACCCGGGGCGGTTGCTTTTTGAAGTTGCTGCGCTTTGACCCGGCAAGGGTTACTTTGTGGCGTGTATAAGCCAACATACAGACAGGTTGTACTCAGCAGTTCTCTGGATTATGGTATATGGAAGCCATTGCTGAGGGCAGCACAGTAACGGTCTACAAACCAGATGTGTAAATAGATAAGAGATACTCACAGCACTTCTCACTGAGCCTCAGAAACAAAGTGGGATTGTTCCCTCCAGGATCTCAGTGGGTGGAAAGTGGGGGAGACTTTGTGTCCTGCGACCAGCTGTCAGTCAGAGTCCCTGTGATCCGGGACACCCAGGAACGACTGTTTACACTTCCCCAACTCTCCAAACTTTCCAAACTTCACACCCCCACCGGGTCCGCCTCCTGATCCCCTCTATCCTCCAACTGGGTCTGCTCCTCCTAGTGTGTCACAGGAGGCCTGCTATTGGACGGAATTTCCTCTTTTTCTGTTCTTTTCTTTTTTTTCTTCTTTTCTTTCCTCTTTCTTTCCTCCTTTTTTCTTTTCTCTTTTTTCCTTCTTTTCTTTCCTCTTTCTTTCCTCCTTTTTTCTTTTCTCTTTTTTTCTCTTTCTTTTCTCTTTATTTCCTCCTTTTTTCTTTTCTCTTTCTTTTTGCTTTTCTTTCTATTTCTTTCCTCTTTCTTTTTCTTATTTTCTATTTCTTTCTCTTTCCTTCCTTTCCTCTTTCTTTCCTCCTTTCTTTTTCTTTTTTCTTACTTTTCTCTTTTTTCCCCCTCTTTCTTTCCTCTCTTTTTTTCTCTCTGTTCTCTTTTCTTTTCTCTTTTCTTTTCTCTATACTTTTTTCCTCTCGCTTTTCTTTCCTCTCTTTTTTTCTTTCTTTTCCTCTTTCTTTTCTCTCTCTCACTCAATCTTTCTCTCTTGCTCTTTTTCTTTCTCACATTTTCCCTTTCTAGCTCACTCATTCTTTCTTTATCTCTGTCTTGCTCTCTTTCCCCCTCTATTCCTTGTTCTTTCTTTCTTTCTTTCTTTCTTTCCTTTCTTTCCTTTCTTTCCTTTCTTTCCTTTCTTTCCTTTCTTTCCTTTCCTTTCTTTCCTTTCTTTCTTTCCTTTCTTTCTTCCTTTCTTTCTTTCCTTTCTTTCTTTCCTTTCTTTCTTTCCTTTCTTTCTTTCCTTTCTTTCTTTCCTTTCTTTCTTTCCTTTCTTTCCTTTCTTTCCCCCTCCTTCCCTCTCCTTCTCTCTCCTTCTCTCTCTCTCTCTCTCTCTCCTTTTTCTCTATATCTTTCTCACTCTTTATAGCTTGTTCTCTCTTTCTCATTCTTGCTAACTCGATCTCACTTTCTCTCTCTCCCTCCCCCCCCTCTCTCTCTCTCTCCTTTTCTTTTTTTCTTTTTTTTCTCATGGTTTCTATTTCTCTCTGTGCACTTCAGTTCAATTCAAATAAATTTTTCTTGCAGGACCAAATACATGTTAGCTTTGCCAAGGCAATTGATGGTTATTATGGGTTGGAGGGTGTAGAAAGAATAACTCCTCAGACATTATTGGGGGTAAAGGATAATATAAAGGGGATAAGAGAGGAGTCTAGGAATGTCATCACAGTAAGGGGTGGTATAGACTGACTCACTCTTTCCCTCTCCCCCCCCCCTCCCCCCCTCTCTTTTTCTCTCTCTCCTCTTTCTCTCGCTTTTCTTTCTCCCCCCTCTCCTCTCTTTCTCCTCTCTTTCTCCTCACTTGCTCCATCTCTTTCCCTCCCCCTCTCTCTCCCCTACCCCCCCCTCTCTCCACTATCCCCCCCCCTCTCTCCCTCTCCTTCCCCTCTCTCTTTGTGTCACTTTCCCCTCTTTTCTCTCTCTCTCTCTTCTCTATCTCTCTGTTCCTCTTTTTTGTCCCTCTCCCTGCCTTTCTCTACCCTGTCTCCTGCTCTCTCTCGTTCTCTCTCTCGTTCTCTCTCTCGTTCTCTCTCTCTCTCTCTCTCTCTGCCTCTCTCTACCCCGCCTCCTGCTCTCTCTTGTTCTCTCTCTCGTTCTCTCTCTCTCTCTGCCTCTCTCTACCCTGTCTCCTGCTCTCTCTCTCTGCCTCTCTCTCTACCCTGTCTCCTGCTCTCTCTTGTTCTCTCTCTCTCTCGCTCTCTCTCTCTCTCTCTCTCTCTCTCTCTCTCTCTCTCTGCCTCTCTCTACCCTGTCTCCTGCTCTCTCTCTGCCTCTCTCTACCCCGTCTCCTGCTCTCTCTTGTTCTCTCTCTCGTTCTCTCTCTCTCTCTCTCTGCCTCTCTCTACCCCGTCTCCCACTCTCTCTTGTTCTCTCTCTTGTTCTCTCTCTCTCGTTCTCTCTCTCTCTGCCTCTCTCTACCCCGTCTCCTGCTCTCTCTCTCTCTGCCTCTCTCTACCCCGTCTCCTGCTGTCTCTCTCTGCCTCTCCCCCCGTCTCCTGCTGTCTCTCTCTCCCCGTCTCCTGCTGTCTCTCTCTCCCCCCTGTGTCCTGCTGTCTCTCCCCCCCGTCTCCTGCTGCCCACCCCCTGTCTCCTGCTGCCCCCCCCTGTCTCCTGCTGTCTCTCTCTCCCTGTCTCCTGCTATCTTTCTCTCCCCCCTGTCTCCTGCTATCTTTCTCTCCCCGTCTCCTGCTGTCTCTCTCTCTCCCCTGTCTCCTGCTATCTCTCTCCCCCCTGTCTCCTGCTGTCTCTCTCTCTCTCCCGTCTCCTGCTGTCTCTCTCTCCCCCCGTCTCCTGCTGTCTCTCTCTCCCCCCTGTCTCCTGCTGTCTCTCTCCCCCCTGTCTCCTGCTGTCTCTCTCTCCCCCGTCTCCTGCTGTCTCTCTCTCCCCCCTGTCTCCTGCTGTCTCTCTCTCCCCCCTGTCTCCTGCTGTCTCTCTCTCCCCCTGCCCCCTGCTGTCCCCCCCGTCTCCTGCTGTCTCTCTCTCTCTCCCATCTCCTGCTGTCTCTCTCTCCCCCCCGTCTCCTGCTGTCTCTCTCTCCCCCCTGTCTCCTGCTGTCTCTCTCTCCCCCCTGTCTCCTGCTGTCTCTCTCTCCCCCTGTCTCCTGCTGTCTCTCTCTCCCCCTGTCTCCTGCTGTCTCTCTCTCCCCCCGCCTCCTGCTGTCTCTCTCCCCCCCCCGCCTCCTGCTGTCTCTCTCTCCCCCCCGTCTCCTGCTGTCTCTCTCTCCCCCCTGTCTCCTGCTCTGTCTTGCCTTATTAGGCTCTGGTTGTACCTCTGCCTTTGTTTATCTCTCCCTTTACATATCTGTCCTTCCCTTGGTGTCTCCTGAATTCTTTTCCTCCTGCAGGATGCGGATTTTGCGCTGAGCCCCTCTCTCTCCCCCTGAGCTGAGTAGTAGCATGCCTGGGTCACATGCTGTGCAGCACACACTGGATCTGGCCTGAGAACAATGACAGATTATATCCTCTAACACCAAAAAATGAAACCGAGAAATATCCGACCGTGAAGGAGAAGGAAATAATTCCAGTCTGTTCCATCAGACCATCAGGAGGCCTGCAGACATGAAATGGTGTTGGCCAGACCTGGGATAGATTTGCACATGGTTGATCTTACCAATTTGATTGGAAAGATAATCTGTTTGTAAGATCTATGGTGCATGTACAAGGAGCAGAGGAAAAAATACCTCGAAAATTCCAACTGTGCGGATTAGAGTCTCTGCTGATTTCCTCTAAAACGATCTGCTGTATGAGCAATTGGCTCACAAAGAGGTCTTAAAATGACCATTCATGATGCAATTTGTTACAATGTGATTGTACAATCTGTGCGCAGTGTCCTGTAGATTTACCCGCAACTTGGTATGATGAGGGCCTCACTATTACCGATTGTGGATTTTAGTACATTGTAGTCTGTGCTGTGAGATGATCCTTCCCTGTCCTCCATGGGAAAGGAAATGATGAACACGAAGGCTGGGAAACCGTTCTTCCGATTTTATGTCTTGCGTTGCTTTTAATGATCTAAAGCAGCGGTTCTCAACCTGGGGGTCGCGACCCCTTTGGGGGTCGAACGACCATTTCCCAGGGGTCGCCTAAGACCATCGGAAAACACATATTTCCGATGGTCTTAGGAACCGAGACACCGCTGCTCTGTCTCGCGATCTGTGGGCGGGATGATATGCTGCCCCTGTAACCTGGCCACACCTCCGGGATCACTCAACAGCTCCGCCTCCTCGCCGCTGATTGGCCACCTGAACTGTAGCTCAGGAGAGGCACACAGGCGGCCAATCACCGGCGAGGAGGTGGAGCTTGGAGAGGAGGAGCCGAGCGGCAGAGCGCGCAGATCGAAGAAGATCGAGGGAGCTGCAGGACCGAGTGAAGAGGAGAGCGGCCAGAGAAGGAAGACAGCTGACAGGTAAGTGCAAATTTGCTTCTGCAGGCTGTAGATGGGAGAGGGAGAGAGCGAGCCCAGGCTGGAGCAGGGGTCAGCAAGGTAAGTATCATTGGTGTCAGTGGGAGGAATAGTGCCCCATCATTTGTGTCACTAATACCAACAATGGGGCACTATTCCTCCCCCCACTGACACCAACGATGGGGCACTATTCCTCCCCCCACTGACACCAACGATGGGGCACTATTCCTCCCCCCACTGACACCAACGATGGGGCACTATTCTTCCCCCCCACTGACACCAACGATGGGGCACTATTCCTCCCCCCACTGACACCAACGATGGGGCACTATTCCTCCCGCCACTGACACCAACGATGGGGCACTATTCCTCCCCCCACTGACACCAACGATGGGGCACTATTCCTCCCCCCACTGACACCAACGATGGGGCACTATTCCTCCCCCCACTGACACCAACGATGGGGCACTATTCCTCCCCCCACTGACACCAACGATGGGGCACTATTCCTCCCCCCACTGACACCAACGATGGGGCACTATTCCTCCCCCCACTGACACCAACGATGGGGCACTATTCCTCCCCCCACTGACACCAACGATGGGGCACTATTCCTCCCCCCACTGACACCAACGATGGGGCACTATTCCTCCCCCCACTGACACCAACGATGGGGCACTATTCCTCCCCCCACTGACACCAACGATGGGGCACTATTCCTCCCCCCACTGACACCAACGATGGGGCACTATTCCTCCCCCCACTGACACCAACGATGGGGCACTATTCCTCCCCCCACTGACACCAACGATGGGGAACTATTCCTCCCCCCACTGACACCAACGATGGGGCACTATTCCTCCCCCCACTGACACCAACGATGGGGCACTATTCCTCCCCCCACTGACACCAACGATGGGGCACTATTCCTCCCCCCACTGACACCAACGATGGGGCACTATTCCTCCCCCCACTGACACCAACGATGGGGCACTATTCCTCCCCCCACTGACACCAACGATGGGGCACTATTCCTCCCCCCACTGACACCAACGATGGGGCACTATTCCTCCCCCCACTGACACCAACGATGGGGCACTATTCCTCCCCCCACTGACACCAACGATGCGGCACTATTCCTCCCACTGACACCAACGATGCGGCACTATTCCTCCCACTGACACCAACGATGCGGCACTATTCCTCCCACTGGCACCAACGATGGGGCACTATTCCTCCCACTGATACCAATGATGGGGCACTATTCCTCCCACTGACACCAATAGTGGGGCACTATTCCTCCCACTGACACCAATGATGGGGCACTATTCCTCCCACTGACACCAATGATGGGGCACTATTCCTCCCACTGATACCAACGATGGGACACTATTCCTCCCACTGATACCAACGATGGGACACTATTCCTCCCACTGACACCAACGGCGGGACACTATTCCTCCCACTGACACCAACGGCGGGACACTATTCCTCCCACTGACACCAACGGCGGGACACTATTCCTCCCACTGACACCAATGATGGGGCACTATTCCTCCCACTGATACCAATGATGGGGCGCTATTCCTCCCACTGACACCAATGATGGGGCGCTATTCCTCCCACTGATACCAATGATGGGGCACTATTCCTCCCACTGACACCAATGATGGGGCACTATTCCTCCCACTGCAAAATTACAGTTCTGAAGTAGCAACGAAAATAATTTTATGGTTGGGGGTCACCACAACATGAGGAACTGTATTAAGGGGTCGCGGCATTAGAAAGGTTGAGAACCACTGATCTAAAGGGTGACAATCGGCTTTTCGGGCAATTTTCCAGCCTGCTGCTAAATTTTCCTGTAAGAAGAAAGGGTCCCCCCATCACATTAGTGGTTTCCTCGTGACAGGAGTTTTCCCGTGACCTCAGAGGTTCCCCAACATGTCAAAGGTCTCCCCCCATCACATCAGTGGTTTCCTCGTGACATCAGGGGTTACCCCATGATCTCAGAGGCTCCCCAACATGTCAAAGGTTCCCCCATCATATCAGTGGTTTCCTCGTGACAGGGGTTACCCCATGATCTCAGAGGCTCCCCAACATGTCAAAGGTTCCCCCATCATATCAGTGGTTTCCTCGTGACATCAGGGGTTCCTCCATGATCTCAGAGGCTCCCCAACATGTCAAAGATCCCCCCCTATCACACCAGTGGTTTCCTCATGACATCAGGGTTTCCCCCATGACCTTGGAGGTTCCCCAACATGTCAAAGGTCTCCCCCCCCCATCACAACAGAGGTTTCCTTGTGACAGGGGTTCCCCCATGACCTCAGAGGTTCCCCAACATGTCAAAGGTTCCCCCCATCACATCAGTGGTTTCCTCGTGACATCAGGAGTTCCCCCATGACCTTGGAGGTTCCCCATGTCAAAGGTCCCCCCATCACATCAGTGGTTTCCTCGTGACATCAGAGGTTACCCCATGATCTCGGAGGCTCCCCAACATGTCAAAGGTCCCCCCATCACATCAATGGTTTCCTCGTAACAGGGGTTCCCCCATGACCTCACAGGTTCCCCAACATGTCAAAGGTCCCCCCATCACATCAGTGGTTTCCTCGTGACATCAGGGGTTACCCCATGATCTCGGAGTCTCCCTAACATGTCAAAGGTCCCCCCCATCACATCAGTGGTTTCCTCGTGACATCAGGGGTTCCCTCATGATCTCAGAGGCTCCCCAACATGTCAAAGGTCCCCCCTCATCACAGTGGTTTCCTCGTGACACCATAGGTCCCTCAATAAGTCAAAGGTCCCCCCCTCATCACATCAGTGGTTTCCTCATGACATCAGGGGTTCCCCCATGACCTCAGAGGTCCCCCAATATGTCAAAGGCCCCCCATCACATCAGGGGTTCCCCCATGACCCCAGAGGTCCCCTTATATGTCAAAGGCCCCTCCATCACATCAGATGTTTCCTTGTGACAGGGTTTCCCCCATGACCTCAGAGGTTCCCCAACATTTCAAAGGTCCCCCCCATCACATCAGTGGTTTCCTCGTGACATCAGGGGTTACTCCATGATCTTGGAGGCTCCCCAACATGTCAAAGGTCCCCACATCACATCGTTTTCTTCGTGACGTCAGGGGTTCCCCCATGATCTCAGAGGCTCCCCAACATGTTAAAGGTCTCCCCATCACATCAGTGGTTTCCTCGTGACATCAGGGGTTACCCCATGACCTCAGAGGTCCCCCAATATGTCAAAGGCCCCTCCATCACATCAGAGGTTTCCTTGTGACAGGGGTTCCCCCATGACCTCAGAGGTTCCCCAACATGTCAAAGGTCCCCCCCTCATCACATCAGTGGTTTCCTCGTGACATCAGGGGTTCCCCCATGACAGAGGTCCCCCAATATGTCAAAGGTCCCCTCCATCACATCGGTGGTTTCCTCGTGACATCAGCGGTTCCCCTATGACATCAGAGGTCTTACAACCAGGTCCCCCCTCATCACACCAGTCACCCCTTCATGTCAATCGTTCATTTCTGACGTCCCCCATCACATCAGAGGCTCCCCTATACATGAGAGCTCTCTATCCCAGAGTCACCTTCTATACATCAGTTGGCCCCCTCACATCAGAGTACACCATCACACCGTCCTCCCTATCATCACTGAGCACCCCGAAATTGCACAGCCCCCTCCATCACTGAGCCTCCACTTGAACAGTCCCCTCTTCACATAAGAGCCCCACCTTTTGGCTCCAGCAGTATGGCAGAGGGCAGAAGGTAGACATCCATCTTCTCCTGAATGCTGAAGGCACTGCGTGGATTAGAGTCATACTGCGCCATGAAGTAGGCCAAATGCTGATTTAGAGGGTGTATTTTTTTGCGGGGTGGGGGCAGTTAAGAGTAGTTTTACTTTATTTCACACGGTGTTTTTTGTATTTGTACTTATTTTTGATCTAAGGTTTTTTGTTAATTTTTGTCTGTAGAAAAAACAAAATTCATAAAATAATGCACAAGAACAAGGCCAAAATAGCTGATCTTAATAAATGTCACTTTCCCCATCAACTCCAATGCGTTTTGTCAAAGGGCATACTATACTGAATAATAATTTTTTTAATTGAAACAGTTTAGATTTTTTAAAAATTATAATTATATTTTCATTATAACTTGTATAAAAAAAAAATATAGAATATTATATATCTAATTATAGCAATTAAGTCCAAGGTAGTTGACCACATTCATTTCGCCTTCCCCATCCACTCCAATGCGTTTTGCCAAAAGGCATAATATTCTCAAATATTAGTTTTTAAAGGCATAATCATTTTAAACATTTTAAAAATTATAATTCTTTATGAATTCATTATAAATTATATTTAATTTTTTTTTTTTTATTTAACTAAAGCAATTATATAAGTCCAAGGTAGTTGATCATCTTGCCTTTCCCATCAACTTCAGTGCATTTTGCCAAAGGCATAATTTTACCAAATAATTCTTAAGGACTTACGCATCCTAAATATTTTAAATTATATTTATATCATATAATTATAAACTTTGATATATTATTATATATTTTTTGTTGCAAACCTTTTTGTGATGGTGCCACAAGGTGGAATTATTTGTTCGGTCCTGATCACGCTCTCCTGATGTGATAAAGTAATCACTTTTAAAGGGATAATCTTTTTGAACATTTTAAGTTATATTAAAATATAATTATTACAAATAAATTATTAAAAATATAGAGTTTAATATATTAAATTATAGTAACTTATATTAGTTTTAAAGGCATAATCATTTTAAACATGTTAAAATATTTCAAAAACATAATTTATTCATTATGAATTATTATTAAAAATATAGAATTTTATAAATTTAATTACAGCAACTATGTAAGTCCGTTTTTAGTTGACCATATTCGTTTCTCCTTTCCCATCAACTCCAAAGTATTTTGCCGAAAGGTATAATTTTATTAGATTATTCTGATTTATTTTGTTATAATCATAATCCTTTCCATTTAAATTATTTTTAAATTAGAATAATTTAATTATACATTTTTGTTAAAAATATAGAATTTATAGAATTTTATATATTAAATTATAGTAACTATGTAAGTCCAATTTATATTGCGGCAACAGTTTGCGCAGCGCTTTACAAAAGGAAGGTAGACATTACAGTGACAATACAATTTGGTACAAGAGGAAACAGAGGGCCTTGCTTGTTAGAGCTTACAATCTAGGTGGCATAATTTTACTGAATAATATTTTTTGGCAACTTATTTATCCTAAATATTTTAAATGATATTTATATCATATTAAATAATTATAAACTTTTATATATTATTATTATTATTATTATTGACTCATTTTGAATTATTATTAAAAATATAGAATTTTATATAGTTAATCATAGCAATGATATAAGTCCCATTTAGTTGACAATATTTGTTTCCCCTTTCCCATCAACTCCAATGAGTTTTGCAGAAAGGGCATCATTTTACCGAATAATAATTTTTGCCGACTTTTTCTTCTTGAATATTTTATAGCATATTATAACCCCAACGCTCTTATATTGAACTGTATTGTTGCTGTATTGTCTCCCATTATATTGTAAAGCGCTGAGCAAACTGTTGGCGCCATAAATCCTGTATAATAATATTAAATAATTATAAACTTTGATATATTATTATAATTAAGTTTTAATCATAATCATTTCAATCTGTTTAATTTTTTTTTAATTAGAATTAATTATACATTTTTATTAAATCAATAGGGTTTAATACATTCAATTATAGTAACTAATAATACTTTTTAAAGGCATACGCATTTTTAAACCTTTTTAAGTTATTTAAAAAATATAATTATTGACTCATTATGAATTATTATTAAAAATATAGAATTTGATATAGTTAATCATAGCAATGATGTAAGTTCGATTTAGTTGACCATATTCGTTTCCCCTTTCCCATCAACTCCAATGAGTTTTGCAGAAAGGGCATCATTTTACCGAATAATTTTTGCCGACTTATTTTTCCTAAATATTTTAGATATATATTTATATCATATTATAACCCCAACCCTCTTGTATTGAACTGTATGGTTGCTGTATTGTCTCCCTTTATATTGTAAAGCGCTGAGCAAACTGTTGGCGCCATATAAATCCTGTGTAATAATAATAAATATAAACTTTGATATATTATTATAATTAAGTATTTATCATCATTTCAATCTGTTTAATTTTTTTTTTTAAATTATAATTATTTAATTATAAATTTGTATTAAATCAATAGGGTTTAATACATTAAATTATAGTAACTAATAATACTTTTTAAAGGCATACGCATTTTTAAACCTTTTTAAATTATTTAAAAAATATAATTATTGACTCATTATGAATTATTATTAAAAATATAGAATTTGATATAGTCAATCATAGCAATGATGTAAGTCCCATTTAGTTGGCCATATTTGTTTCCCCTTTCCCATCAACTCCAATGAGTTTTGCAAAAAGGGCATCATTTTACCAAATAATCTTTGCCGACTTATTTTTCTTAAATATTTTAGATATATATTTATATCATATTATAACCCCAACCCTCTTGTATTGAACTGTATTGTTGCTGTATTGTCTCCCTTTATATTGTAAAGTGCTGAGCAAACCGTTGGCGCCTTACAAATCCTGTATAATAATAATAATAATAATATATAAATCCTGTATAATAATAATAATAATAAATAATTATAAACATTGATATATTATTATAATTAAGTTTTTATCATTTCAATCTGTTTAATTTTTTTTTTTAATTATAATTATTTAATTACAAATTTGTATTAAATCATTAGGGTTTAATACATTAAATTATAGTAACTAATAATACTTTTTAAAGGCATACTCATTTTTAAACCTTTTTAAATTATTTAAAATATATAATTATTGACTCATCATGAATTATTATTAGAAATATAGAATTTTATATAGTTCATCATAGCAATGATGTAAGCCCCATTTAGTTGACCACATTCGTTTCCCCTTTCCCATCAACTCCAATGAGTTTTGCAGAAAGGGCATCATTTTACCGAATAATAATTTTTGCCGACTTATTCTTCTTAAATATAATATATTTATATCCTATTAAATAATTATAAACTTTGAAATGATTATGATGAAAACTTAATTACAATAATATATCAATCAGTTTTAATTTTTTTTTTTAAATTATAATTATTTAATTATATGTTTTTTATTAAATCTATTGGGTTTAATACATTAAATTATAGTAACTAATAATACTTTTAAAAGGCATACTCCTTTTTTAAACCTTTTTAAATGATTTAAAAATTATAATTATTGACTCATTATGAATTATTAAAAATATATGTTATTAAATCATTATAAAAATTTTTTATTGTATATTAATTTTGTAATTTTAAGTTCTATTTTAAAAATTATTTTGAAAGGCATCATTTTCCTGGGGGGGGGGGGGGTAATGAAAACTCTCACTTTCGCTCAACCCTAACTATACAGAGCGTCTTGGCATGGCGTTTTCTAGTATTTATATGGCCTTCTACACTCAGAAATTCCACCATCCCCGGCCAGCAAGTGTTAACACCACTCCCTCCCCGCGCCGCGGACGAACACATAAGTGATTGTGAGTGATTCTCAGCTGCAGAAGGCAGATTAAACACAATGGATTTCTGGCACTCGGATGAAGTCTTAATGTGTTTTGCAGCCGCTGCCGAGAGATTCCTAAATGATCCGTTTGTTCCCGGAGAATTCGATTTTTTTTCCCCCTCTCACCCAGTAATCGCCCCAATGATTCCCAGTCGGAGAAACTTTTGTGTTGATGTGTTTTTCGGGAGGTCGCCACTAGGTATAATTGCAGAATTATTTCTTTACTATGGATACTAAAGGTCCTAGTCTGGGGAAGGGGGGTCTTCATGTGCTTAGATTTTGTGTCTGGGGTACCCCCTCTCTCCAGCCTCCTCGGGATGTCGTAACTGGATGGAGGTCAGTCATGGAAAGCTGGCAAAGCTCATCTCCCATGGGGCGGTGGAACGTTCTCCTTTGTGGGGGTCACCTGAGGTCTCACAGTTATTACTGTTTCAGTTGAGTTCTCCTGCTGTCTCCCAGCTCCTGAGATCGCACAACAAGGTCAATGAACAGTCCTGTAGTTGTTCATGTTCCTGTGGGTGTGTCTGCTCCTGGATGTGTCCGGGGTTATTGATGATGCCACATGCCGATTTTACAATGTTACACGTTTTCAGAAAACAGTATATGATGGGGCGACCAGGCTCAGGTGTTATGTCAGGACTGGGATTTGAACCCACGACCTCTGTTGCGCCCAGCAGTGGTTCTTCAGCTGAGCCACCTGAGATGCTGGACAGCTTGGATTCCTTGGATAATCTTTCCTTGTGCCTTGTTTCCACTGAACCTTGATCTCTTTGCTCCTCCCATTAACTTCCTATTTAGTCCATGGCTTTGCACTTCCTGTTTGCCAGATTAATGGATATCTCCAGCTGATACCCGGCCTGGGCAGGTGCAGGGTAACCCATTGTAGGACGTTTTTCTGTGATGAGCCACCTGAGATGCTGGACAGCTTGGATTCTTTGGATAATCTTGCCTTGCACCTTGTTTCTGGTAAACCTTGATCTCCTTGCTCCTCCCATGAACTTCCATGTCTTTGCACTTCCTGATAAAGTTTCCTTGTTTCTGGTGAACCTTGATCTCCTTGCTCCTCCCATGAACTTCCTATTTAGGCCATGGCTTTGCACTTCCTGATAAAGTTGCCTTGTTTCCGGTGAACCTTGATCTCCTTGCTCCTCCCATGAACTTCCTATTTAGGCCATGGCTTTGCACTTCCAGTTTGCCAGATTAATGGATATCTCCAGCCGATACTCGGCCTGGGAGAGTGCAAGGTAACACATTTTAGGACATTTTATGATGTTTACACATTCTCAGGAAATGGTGTATGATAGGGTGACCACATGCCCCCCATAGTCCCTGATTTTCAGGGGTTCCCCCCCAATGTTTTCCCTGGTTCAAAGAATGTGTCTCTGATTTTCTGTTCAGCTTTAAAAATGGCGTCCCTGGCCTGGGCGGGTGCAAGGTAACCCATTTTGGGACATTTTTCTGTGATGAGCCACCTGAGATGCTGGACAGCTTGGATTCCTTGCATAATGTTTCCTTGTTTCTGGTGAACCTTGATCTCCTTGCTCCTCCCATGAACTTCCTATTTAGGCCATGGCTTTGTACTTCCTGTTCGCCAGATTAATGGATATCTCCAGCCGATACCCGGTCTGGGCGGGTGCAGGGTAACCCATTTTAGGACATTTTTCTGTGATTGGCCAAGAGCAGGAGGAGGGAGGGGATGGGTGTGTCTGCTCCCGGATGTGTCCGGAGTTATTGATGATGTCACATGCCGATTTTACGATGTTACACATTTTCAGGAAACAGTGTATGATGGGGTGACCAGATACCCCAGGTTTCAGGGGCAGTCCCTGATTTTAGGGGGCTATCCCCATAATAAAGAGTCCCCAATTTTATCCCCGGTTAAAAGAATGTGTGCCCCGATTTCCTTCCTTCAAGACTTCCTTCTCAGGAAACCAGATGCTCAGTTTCAGGGGACAGTCCCTGATTTTAGGGGGCTGTCCCCATGAAAATAAAGACCTCAGTTTATAGGTTACAAGAATGTGTCCCCCGATTTTCCTTCCAGATAGCATACATAGATCCATAGCCTACGACCTCTGCTGCGTCCGGCAGTGGTTCTTCAGGCTGAGCCACCTGAGATGCTGGACAGCTCCTCTGATTCCTTAGACAATCTTGCGCAACGCCTTGTTTCCAGTGAACCTTGACCTCCTTGCTCCTCCCATGAACTTCCTATTTAGGCCATGGCTTTGCACTTCCTGTTTGCCAGATTATTGTGCTCTCTCCAGCCGTTATCATGCTCAGCTACGCTTCTCCTTGATCCCGACCAGAAACCACTTGTTCCTGATCTTTGGCTTCATTACTGACTACACTTCTGCTTGATCCCTACCTGCTATATCTACTACTGGACCCTGGCTTGCCCACCTCCTGGTGGGGCGATCTTGAGGACCATGACCTGGTAAGAACACAGCAAAACCCATCCCCACCATCAGGAGCTTGTGTTAGTGCTTAGACTCTAAACCTCAGGTGAGCCCACGTCATCCGGCAGGGTGACCTTCCTGTGTACTTCTCCAGTTGGCTGGTGGGAGCCTCTCTACTGCTATAGCTACCGGTCTCCGAGCCTGACCACTGATCGTGACACTATCCCTTTAAGCCCCTCCCACTGTTAGCATAATTTGGCCAGGCCTAATAACTGGTGTAGTGCACTTTGCATTCTGCTATTATCCCCATCCCCTGTCACCAAACGATTAGATTTTTTTTTTCTGGGTGGGAGGCTTCAGCCGTGGGCACCTAGAGGAAAATCATTAGTCTGCATGCTGCTCCACATTGTGGGTGTGGCGGAACTGTGGGAGGGCCTTAAAATCTGAACCCGCTGACTATGTACACAGTAATATATGGAACAGTCCTTGTGCCCAAGTAGTCCAACAGGGGTCAGGAGTCTGTAATGTGCAGGGGTCAAGAGTCTGTAATGTGCAGGGGTCAGGAGTCTGTAATGTGCAGAGTTTAGCGGTCAGGAGTCTGTAATGTGCAGAGTTTAGCGGTCAGGAGTCTGTAATGTGCAGGGGTCAGTCAGGAGTCTGTAATGTGCAGGGGTCAGGAGTCTGTAATGTGCAGAGTTTAGCGGTCAGGAGTCTGTAATGTGCAGGGGTCAGGAGTCTGTAATGTGCAGGGGTCAGGAGTCTGTAATGTGCAGGGGTCAGGAGTCTGTAATGTGCAGGGGTCAGGAGTCTGTAATGTGCAGGGGTCAGGAGTCTGTAATGCGCAGAGTTTAGTGGTCAGGAGTCTGTAATGCGCAGAGTTTAGCAGTCAGGAGTTTGTAATGTGCAGAGTGCAGGGGTCCGGAGTCTGTAACGTGCAGGGGCCAGGAGTCTGTAACGTGCAGAGTGCAGGAGTCTGTAACACGCAGGGGCCAAGAGTCTGTAACACACAGGGGCCAGGAGTCTAACGCCCAGGGGCCAGGAGTCTGTAACGCCCAGGGGCCAGGAGTCTGTAACACGCAGGGGCCAAGAGTCTGTAACACGCAGGGGCCAGGAGTCTGTAACGCCCAGGGGCCAGGAGTCTGTAACGCACAGGGGCCAGGAGTCTGTAATGCACAGGGGTCAGGAGTCTGTTACAGAGTGCAGGGGGCAGGAGTCTGTAATGCACAGAGGAGGCATAATGCATAGGTTAGTATACATAATACAGTAAAGTAAAAAAAAAAAATACCTTGCTCTCAAATCCAAAATCCCCCCCCCCCATGGAAACCCATGCAAACTCCATGCAGACGGTGTCCTGGTTGGGATTTGAACAGAGGACCCCAATGCTAACCACTAAGCCACTTATCCTACAAGAGACAAAGAAGGGTCAATGTAAACAGCAGTCATTTATTGTATCAGCACGTCTTTGGAGTGTAGAAGGAAACTCAAGCTCCTGAAGGAAACCCATCCAAACTCCATGCAGATGGTGTCCTGATTGGGATTTGAATTGAGGGCCCCAGAGCTGCAAAGTGGCAGTGCTAACCACTAAGCCACTTATCCTACAACATGGCAGTCTGTCTAAGAAGTGCTCCTTGCAGGGTCCCCATTTCATTTATTCAGCTGTTCTGACGACACCGAAATCCGATGACGTCAAAATTCGACCCAAAAAACGAATCGGATTTTCGCGTTTTGCGATTCGTTGCGCGCCGCTGAAACCTCCGTTTACAAAAACACGTTTTTTGTAAACTTCACAGCCGACTTGTTAACAGTAAAAGCAGTAGATAGAAATCCTCTGGGCGCTGCTCGCGGCGGTCGGCTGCGTTCTGATGTCGCTGTGAAGAATGCGGCGCGGCGCTGAGGTGACACGGAGTCGTGTGAGGTCTCGCTGCATCTGCCTCGCTGCAGGATGGAGGCCTGGTGACACCTCCGTCTTCTGTCAAACACGGCCAATATTTGCTGGAGGGCGACCTTGGACTCTCCTGCTGACCCGACGCTTTAGTTCAGCTGCTGAATGTTGGCTCCGTGCCACCCCCACCCCCCCTCCAAGCTACCAGACCCGGCACCGCCATTTAACTCCATCATGCACAGGCTGGGGTCTGGGCAAGTGTCTAGGGAGGGGGGGGTTCTTTTATTGTTGTAAAATGAATAGGGGGGGCGGGGACGGTTCATTATGTTGCTTTAACATTGAATTACCCACATGGCCCCCAGGGGCCCCAAGAATGTGGAGGAGATCGGTCCTGGCTAGCACCATGCTGCACTGTTGGCAGGAGAGCCCCGTGTTCTTTGGCTCTCTCCCGGTAGTGAAGGTCAATCAGGTGTCAGCATGGGAAGAGTCCATGGGAACACCGGAAAAGATGACATGTGGCCTGTATGTCGGGGGAGGGGGGGGGGCTGGACTGAAGGACTCACCTTGTTACATTCTCTGCGGCTGGTGATGTCCTATCAACCAATGCTGGGGGTGGGGGGGACCAAAACGGCTCACAGAGGTCAGGAAGAGTTCTAAGATAGATACGAGATAGATGGATGGATGGAGAGATGGATACATTGGCAGAACTACCAGGGTCGCAAAGGCCGCACTTGCAACTGGGCCCTGGTTTTCCTCCACCTTTGGGGGGTGGGGAGGTTTAAGATGGCAGGAAGGGGGCCTGATGCAGAATGTGAAAAGGCCCCGCGACAGGAATAAAGGGCCCCAGGATCAGTGGGAAGGACCTCAGGCATGGTGGGAAGGGCCCCAAGACCAGGGGAAAGGGCCCTATGAACGATTGAAAGGGCCTTAGGCATGATGGAAAGGGGGTTCTTCATGGTTTTTTGCCATGAAGGTTCTAGTTACGCAGATAGATAGATAGATAGATAGATAGATAGATAGATAGATAGATAGATAGATAGATAATAGATAGATAGATAGATAGATAGATAGATAGATAATAGATAGATAGATAGATAGATAGATAGATAGATAGATAGATAGATAGATAATAGATAGATAATAGATAGATAATAGATAGATAATAGATAGATAGATAGATAGATAATAGATAGATAATAGATAGATAATAGATAGATAGATAGATAGATAGATAATAGATAGATAATAGATAGATAGATAGATAATAGATAGATAGATAGATAGATGATAGATAGATAATAGATAATAGATAGATAATAGATAGATAGATAGATAGATAGATAATAGATAGATAATAGATAGATAGATAGATAGATAGATAGATAGATAGATAGATAGATAGATAGATAGATAGATAATAGATAGATAGATAGATAGATAATAGATAGATAATAGATAGATAGATAGATAATAGATAGATAATAGATAGATAGATAGATAGATAGATAGATAGATAGATAGATAGATAATAGATAGATAGATAGATAGATAGATAATAGATAGATAGATAGATAATAGATAGATAATAGATAGATAGATAGATAGATAAATAGATAGATAATAGATAGATGATAGATAGATAGATAGATAGATAGATAATAGATAGATAGATAGATAGATAATAGATAGATAATAGATAGATAGATAGATAATAGATAATAGATAGATAATAGATAGATAGATAATAGATAGATAGATAATAGATAATAGATAGATAGATAGATAATAGATAGATAGATAATAGATAGATAGATAGATAATAGATAGATAGATAGATAATAGATAGATAGATAGATAATAGATAGATAGATAGATAGATAGATAGATAGATAGATAGATAATAGATAATAGATAGATAATAGATAGATAGATAATAGATAGATAGATAATAGATAGATAGGCAGAACTACAAGGGTTGAAAAGGTCGCACTTGCGACTGGCCCTGGTGTTCCTCTACTGTGGGGGTGCAAGATGGCAGGAAAGGGGCCTGTTGAAGAACATGGGAAAGGATCCAGCAACTGGAGTGAAGGGCCCCGGGCTCAATGGGAAGGGCCTCAGGCATGATGGAAAGGGCCCTGGGGCTGATGGAGAGGGGGTTCCTCATGGTTTCTTGCCATGAAGGTTCTAGATAGGTGGATAGAGGTGGAGTAGAGAGATGAATCCGGTGGATATCCAGAGAACACAGACAGAGGGACGGAGATTTCTGGTATTTCCTCCTTTGGCCGGAGTCCTCCCCGCCCCCCATGTAGAAGTTCAGCGATGTCTCTGACTCTATATATAGATGACGGGCCGTGTCAGGTGTCGGCGCTCTCTGCCCCGGATAGACGGACAATACGGTGTCACCCTCCATGCTCCGCGTCACCCTCCATGCTCCGCGTCACCCTCCATGCTCCGCGTCCCCCTCCATGTTCCCCGTCACCCTCCATGCTCCGCGTCACCCTCCATGCTCCGCGTCCCCCTCCATGCTCCGCGTCCCCCTCCATGCTCCGCGTCCCCCTCCATGTTCCGCGTCCCCCTCCATGTTCCCCGTCACCCTCCATGCTCCGCGTCACCCTCCATGCTCCGCGTCACCCTCCATGCTCCGCGTCACCCTCCATGCTCCGCGTCACCCTCCATGCTCCGCGTCCCCCTCCATGCTCCGCGTCCCCCTCCATGTTCCCCGTCACCCTCCATGCTCCGCGTCCCCCTCCATGTTCCCCGTCACCCTCCATGCTCCGCGTCCCCCTCCATGTTCCCCGTCACCCTCCATGCTCCGCGTCACCCTCCATGTTCCCCGTCACCCTCCATGTTCCCCGTCACCCTCCATGCTCCGCGTCACCCTCCATGCTCCTCGTCACCCTCCATGCTCCGCGTCCCCCTCCATGTTCCCCGTCACCCTCCATGCTCCGCGTCACCCTCCATGCTCCGCGTCACCCTCCATGCTCCGCGTCACCCTCCATGCTCCGCGTCACCCTCCATGCTCCATCCTGAAGGAAAGCAAAGGAGGATATTCTCTAATTTCTGTTGCTGGTGATTGTTTCATAAATTCTCTCATTTCTCCTGATGTCGCCTGGTTTCCTCCCGGAGGAGTCCGGTTTTCTACTACAGAGAGGTGACCCCTCTGCCGGGTGTGCAGGGAGTGAGTCCCGGCCTGTCCTCTGTATGTTCTCATGTTCTGTACATACGTGCCAAGTCATGTGTCCGTGTAATCTTCCAGATATTTATTCCCTCGCACAGATCACAGGACCCCCCCACCCCCGACAATGCCTTCATCTGCTTTTCTCTCCAGAAGGACGGCTCCATCTTTATTCCTGGACTGAGATGCCGGCCCAGAGATGACACAAATGTGTATTTACTGGTGCCTGTGCAGTTCTTGGCTGTGTACACAAATGTCTGACACAGATCCGCCACTGCTTCAGCCTCTCCCTTTGCTACAAAGTTACAATGTACAGTCTGATCACTGGGGGGAGGGGAGACTGCGGAAAGGAGACAAAATTACAATGTACAGTCAATGTAAAGCCGGAATTGAGGGGCATTGTCTTCCTTTTGAGGGGTCCTGTCTTCCACCGAGGGGCCCTGTCTTCCACCGAGGGGCCCTGTCTTCCACCGAGGGGCCCTGTCTTCCACCGAGGGGCCCTGTCTTCCACCGAGGGGCGCTGTCTTCCACCGAGGGGCGCTGTCTTCCTTTAAGGGGCGCAGTCTTCTTTTGAGGGGCGCAGTCTTCCTTTGAGGGGTGCTGTCTTCTTTTTGAGGGGCGCTGTCTTCCTTTGAGGGGCGCTGTCTTCCTTTGAGGGGCGCTGTCTTCCTTTGAGGGGCGCAGTCTTCCTTTTGAGGGGCGCTGTCTTCCTTTTGAGGGGCGCTGTCTTCCTTTGAGGGCTGCAGTCTTCCTTTAAGGGGCGCTGTCTTCCTTTTCAGGGGCGCAGTCTTCCTTTTGAGGGCTGCAGTCTTCGAGGGGCGCTGTCTTCCTTTTGAGGGGCGCAGTCTTCCTTTTGAGGGGCGCAGTCTTCCTTTTGAGGGGAGCTGTCTTCCTTTTGAGGGGCTGCAGTCTTCCTTTGAGGGCTGCAGTCTTCCTTTAAGGGGCGCTGTCTTCCTTTTCAGGGGCGCAGTCTTCCACCGAGGGGCGCAGTTTTTCTTTGAGGGGCACGGTCTTCCTTTGAGGGGCACGGTCTTCCTTTGAGGGGCACGGTCTTCCTTTGAGGGGTGCAGTCTTCCACCGAGGGGCGCAGATTTCCACCGAGGGGTGCAGTCTTCCACTGAGGGGCGCTGTCCTCCATGACCGTTTATGGAAGGGGTGCAAGCAACCAGCTGCGCAGACTGCGACAATAGTGAGAACGGGTTCGATGCACGGCGCAGCCACGCGCCCTCCACCCATCGCGGGACCAAGTCCTCGCCGCGGCAGCCAGCTACAGGTGATTGGCTGGTCGGGCCGCAGACGTGCGGCTGACGGTGGAGCGCACGGAATGCGTAGACTACATCTCCCCGACGTGCCGCACCGACCGCGTCTGTTACATTGTGCCAAACGTACATCAAGGTCTATCGGAGGACTTTTTTTTTTTTTTTTGAATAATACTCGCTGTTGCCGTGGAAACTGTATCACAGGGGAGCCGTCAGATGGGATTTTTGACAGAACGCCGACCGCGGGAAAAGAGGAAAAAAAATCCGAATCTCTGGGCAGGTTTCATGTTCTGGTTCAGGTCAGGTGACGGGGAAAGTTTTAAGAGAGACAAAAAATGTCATTTATTTCTGTCTTATTCAAGTGGACCTGTCAGTCATTTGTGCGTGAATCCCGGACGATGCCCCAAGACTCAGGGGAGGAGCCTCGGCCAGAAATTGTCACAAAGTCGTCCTTGATCTCTGATCAGCGACTTTTCCTAGGCCAGGGTGATGTCATCAGTCTGCTGCAGGCAGGAGGAAGAATTTCCTCAGTCTCCCCCCAGTGATCAAACTGTGCATTGTAACTTTGTAGCAAAGGGAGAGGTTGCAGCAGGGGCTGGTCTGTGTCAGACATTTGTGAACACAGCCAAGAACTGCACAGGCACCACATAATGGGCATAAAATGTGTACAGACCCGGGAACTCAGCACAGGGATGGTGGGTACCCCTCATAATGGGCACAGCGGGGGTACAGACCCGGGAACGCAGCACAGGGATGGTGGGAACGCCTCATAATGGGCACAGCGGGTGTACAGACCCGGGAACTCAGCACAGGGATGGTGGGAACCCCTCATAATGGGCACAGCGGGTGTACAGACCCGGGAACTCAGCACAGGGATGGTGGGTACCCCTCATAATGGGCACAGCGGGTGTACAGACCCGGGAACTCAGCACAGGGATGGTGGGTACCCCTCATAATGGGCACAGCAGGGATACAGACCCGGGAACTCAGCACAGGGATGGTGGGAACCCCTCATAATGGGCACTAGCAGGGATACAGACCCGGGAACTCAGCACAGGGATGGTGGGAACCCCTCATAATGGGCACAGCAGGGATACAGACCCGGGAACTCAGCACAGGGATGGTGGGAACCCCTCATAAGGGGCACTAGCAGGGATACAGATCCGGGAACTCAGCACAGGGATGGTGGGAACCCCTCATAATGGGCACAGTGGGTGGACTGACAACTCATGGGGCTCCAGGGCAATAGGGGATAATGGGGCCCCTATGTCCTCGTCCACACCCAAAAAAGCCTATGAAAAAGCCATTGAAAGGTACCAGGGGCATCTCATGGGGCCCCCTACTGACCCCGGGCCCTCGGGCAGTGCCCAAGTGCTCGAATGGTCAGACTGCCCCTGGTGGGAACCCCTAATAATGGGCACAGCGGATGTACAGACCCAGGAACTCAGCACAGGGATGGTGGGAACCCCTTATAATGGGCACAGCGGGTGTACAGACCCAGGAACTCAGCACAGGGATGGTGGGAACCCCTTATAATGGGCACGGCTGTATTGTGTGGATCCTTCTTGATAAAAACCTTCTTGTTGGACCCCCCAGAGGCTGCAATTCTCCAGTTTGTTCCATGCACTGATCGGAGTGCCCTCTTCTGGCGGTTGGCGGTATGGCGGGACATCCTTGGCCACTCTCCGGGAATCATTTCGGCCTTCAAACATTAAAATGAATTCCTGGAAATGATCACCCAATCGGCGTTCTCTGCGTCACATTCAGCACAGGTGGGAGGACAATGTGTCCACAAGAGCCGTCCAGTTATTGGTCAGCAGCAATTTCTCCAACAATTTCCACCGAATATCTGCTGCTGGGACAGGTGCAGTCAGTGGAGTGCGTGTCCGGAGCCAATCAGCGCAAAGTAATGGGACTAGAACACAGGGCCTGCGGGCCGAATCTGGCCCCACAGGCCATGTCATGTGGCCCTCACACATCTACTGCAGATGCGACACCCCCAGGGGCTGACTGACCATTCGAGCACTCGGGCACTGCCCAAGGGCCCGGGGTCAGTAGGGGGCCCCATGAAATGCCCCGGTACCTTTTTTATAGGCTTATTGGGTGTGCTTTGAGTGTGGGCAAGGAGACAGGGGCCCCATGATCCCCTATTGCCCGGGGGCCCCATGAGTTGTCAGTCCGCCCCTGGACACCCCCTCATCTCTGCCCTCACCTTATCTCAGCAGTCAGCAGCAGAGAAGAGGACAGAGCTTCTCCTCCAAATCCTGCGCTTCGCTGTACTGCCATGGACAGGCTCATCTCTGCCCCCCATCTCAGTAGTCAGCAGCAGAGAGGAGGACAGAACTCCTCCTACAGATCCTGCACCTCTCCTCACAGTCATGGAGAGGCTCATCTCCTCCCCTCCTCATCTCAGCAGGCAAAAGCAGAGAGGACAGAACTCCTCCTACAGATCCTGCACCTCTCCTCACAGTCATGGAGAGGCTCATCTCTTTCCCTTTCCTCATCTCAGCAGTCAGCAGCAGAGAGGACAGAACTCCTCCTACAGATTCTGCACCTCTCTATGCAGCTGCAGCACCACTCATCTCCACCCCCACCTTGTCTCAGTAGTAGCAAAGAGGAGGACAGAACTCATCCTACAGATCCTGCACCTCTCTATGCATCTGCAGCATCCCTCATCTCTGCCATCACCTTGTCTCAGCAGTCAGCAGCAGAGAAGAGGGCAGAGCTCCTCCTTCAGATCCTGCACTTCTCTGTACAGTCATGGAAAGGCTCATCTCTGCCCCTCCCCCCTCTAAGCAGTCGGCAGTAGAGAGGAGGACAGGACTCCTCCTACAGATCCTGCACCTCTCTTTGCAGCTACAGCACCCCTCATCTCCGCCTTCCCTGGTCTCAGCATTCAGCTGGCTCCTGCTCTCCTCAGATCCTCCTCCAGACCCTGCACTTTCTTCTTCCCAGCTCTGCCCTCCAGCTTAGTCCAAGGTAAGGATGAGGGGGGGTGCACTGTGATGTAAGGGAGGGTGGGGGACTCGTTGTTTCTGATGGTGGGGGGCTCTTTATTTCTGATGGTGGGGGGCTCTTGGCACCTGATGGGGGGGGGGGAGTTCTCGGGACATCTAGTCTTACAGATACAACCGGGCTTTTGAAAGCAACAACAATGCTGATGTGACCTGCGATGGAATGTGACTGACACCCCGCGGGCTCAATCATCTTCAGTGGGACAACCCCCTGAAGGGTGAGCAGGACAGCGAGCGTGAAAGCCGAACTTCTCCCTCTGTCAGCGAGGACCATTGTTAGTCCTGGAGCTGCCACCATTACTACCTACATAGGAAAGTCTATTATATCTGCTTGTGTTACACCTCATTCATGGGAGGAGCCTTCATGGGAGGAGCCTTCATGGGAGGAGGGGCTTTATAATTACTATTATTATATAGGATTTATGAGAATTATTATACAAGACTTCTTTCTTTCTTTTCCTTTTTCTTTCTTTCTTTCTCTTCTTTCTTTCTTTTCCTTTTTCTTTCTTTCTTTCTTTCTCTTCTTTCTTTCTTTCCTTTTTCTTTCTTTCTTTCTCTTCTTTCTTTCTTTTCCTTTTTCTTTCTTTCTTTCTTTCTTTCTCTTCTTTCTTTCTTTTCCTTTTTCTTTCTTTCTTTCTTTCTCTTCTTTCTTTCTTTCCTTTTTCTTTCTTTCTTTCTCTTCTTTCTTTCTTTTCCTTTTTCTTTCTTTCTTTCTCTTCTTTCTTTTTCTTCTTTCTTTCTTCTTCAATAATACTTATTCAGTTGCTGCATTGGCAATTTTTTTTTAATACTAATTGAAAGTGCTCCCCCTAGTGATCATCTGTGGATCAGGGAATAAAATTGACGTCCCTCTTAACACAAACCTGAGGAGCATTTCAGAAGTCATAAGCATTTCCTACCCCGAGCTTACTGGTTCCCTGGAGAGCATCAAGGGCCCAGCTGTTTCTTCTTTTGGCCCTTAAAATCTGACCTCGCCTTCAGTCTCGCACAGGTGTAGCGGCTCCTCCCCTTCAGTCTTGCACAGGTGTAGCGGCTCCTCCCCTTCAGTCTTGCACAGGTGTAGCGGCTCCTCCCCTTCAGTCTTGCACAGGTGTAGCGGCTCCTCCCCTCCAGTCTTGCACAGGTGTAGCGGCTCCTCCCCTTCAGTCTTGCACAGGTGTAGCAGCTCCTCCCCTTCAGTCTTGCACAGGTGTAGCAGCTCCTCCCCTTCAGTCTTGCACAGGTGTAGCGGCTCCTCCCCTTCAGTCTTGCACAGGTGTAGCGGCTCCTCCCCTCCAGTCTTGCACAGGTGTAGCGGCTCCTCCCTTCCAGTCTTGCACAGGTGTAGCGGCTCCTCCCCTTCTGTCTTGCACAGGTGTAGCGGCTCCTCCCCTTCAGTCTTGCACAGGTGTATCAGCTCCTCCCCTGCAATCTAGCACAGGTGTAGCGGCTCCTCCCCTTCAGTCTTGCACAGGTGTAGCGGCTCCTCCCCTTCAGTCTTGCACAGGTGTAGCGGCTCCTCCCCTCCAGTCTTGCACAGGTGTAGCGGCTCCTCCCCTTCAGTCTTGCACAGGTGTACCAGCTCCTCCCCTTCAGTCTTGCACAGGTGTACCGGCTCCTCCCCTTCAGTCTTGCACAGGTGTACCGGCTCCTCCCCTGGACTGAAACGGCTTCCTCTGATGTCACCGCACACTGTCAGCTTCTCACAATGTACATTAGAAGCTGCAGCAAGTCAGAGCTCCGCCTCTTTTCCTGGCTGGAGGACATCAACATCATCCAGCTCTTTCCTCCCCAACCTGATTGTCCCTGGCCCCGCCCCTTTCATTGGATTTCATTTCTTTCAGTCATGGAGGTTCAGCATCACATGTGGGCGTTGCATACAAATCCAGCCTGCCTAGGAACACCCACTCCTCTAGACCGACACCCACCCATCAATCTTTTCTGATATTTGCCTAACTCCACCCACTGCTCTTGAAAGGTGTATTGAGTCAGGAAGCACCCTCCCACCAGCCGTGATTTCCCTGCGTCGCAGAGAGAAGCACAGAGACCCAGCCATTTTGTGGACCGGCTGGTGTCAGCCCTGCCATGCTGTCTTTTATTAAACTACCTGCTCTCCTCAGCTCTGCAGCCCAGACACCCAAGTATTCTGTAACCCCCCAGAGAGGAACTCGGGGGGGATAATTAGACACCTTTGTGCTGAGGACGGCTCTGAATTCTGACGAGATCAGCAAGTTATGTAATAAGTCCTACCGTAGCCCCTCCCCCTCCCGCAGCGCAAGGCTGCGACCATCAGATAAAACGCCAATTTCCTCTCCAATAAACGTCCCTCGCCCATTCACAGCCACAAAGGCCTGGCGATATCAAGCAGCCACCCTCATGTGCCCCCCCACCGGGGCACAGCATCAGCCCCTCCCCTCGAGATGCCCTATTGGCCCGTTGAACCCTTTCCCCGCCACAACCCGCAGCACACAGAGAGCCGTGTATTATTTATTTTTCCGCTGACAAGTTGTTTTGGAGGCCGTGAGATTGCGCGCCCTTTGGCCGCGGGCCAGTCATGACCCTATCGCAGCAAAGATGGGCCGGAGACAAAGGGGCGCTTTATGCCGAGGGAAGAATGGCGAACGAGGAAGGGGGGGAGGGGCCTAACGAGCGCAGATTTAACTGGGCAGAACTTTTATTTTTCCCCCCTCGAAGTGTGGGATGGATCCACGGAGTCGTTTTGCATCTTGGCGTTGGACCGCGCAAATATTTGTCGGGTGATTCCACTGCCCCTCAAAGATGAGAAAGTGATACAAATGGGACTTGAAAGTAACAAAGTAACTGAAAGCTGAACGGCGGGGAAATAGAAAAAGCGCGATCGCGAGGGCCTGCACATTTGTCGCAAACGGGGGCCCGCTTCCCGCGCTTGAGAGTGTCATTATCAGGTAAAGGTAACGCAAGCCCGATGCGTGTTTGCAGCATGTTTCCGAAACGCGCGGCGCAGTGTACGTTTTCTGTGCGGTCCATGCGGTGCCATGTTCAAGCGTGGGAAGCGGATGCCGTTTGCGTCAAACGCGCTGCAAATGCACCAAAAAGCGCGGTAACAAAAAATGCATAAAAAATCCACGTGCGTTTAGCACCCAGAAAAAACAAACGTGTGCTGACTCGAAGCATGCTGATAGGAGGAGAGAGCGAAGTGACAGGGAGTTAAAGCGGTTGTAAACCTCAGACATGAAATATGAACAAAGCACATCCCTCTATAGAGTGTCATTGTCTCAATCCAGAGCACTAAGTGTCTCTTCTGTCTGTCGCCTCCTTCCTCTGCTATCAGCGCGAGTCACTTCTGACACGTTTTCCTGACACCAAGAGGAAAAAAGGTGACGGGGAGGGAGCTCCAGCACACAGCCTGTGATTGATAGCCTCAGGTCTCTTCCTGTGAGCTATGTGGAGGGGGGCTATCTCTTCTCTCCAGTCAGCTCTGAGTTCTCCTCACCTGAGCTCTGCAGTGTGTAATTTCAGCTCTCTGCCCCGTTTTCTGAAAGCTCAGACAAGCGTTATAAAGCAATTCAGACAGGTGCAGCTTGTTTAGGAATGTTTTGTTTTATATCTGTGTCAGGGGCGGACTGACAACTCATGGGGCCCCCGGGCAATAGGGAATCATGGGGCCCCTGTGTCCTTGTCCAAACTCAAAAAAGCCTATGAAAAAGGTACCAGGGGCATCTCATGGGGCCCCCTATTGACCCCGGGCCCTCGGGCAGTGCCCGAGTTTCCAAATGGTCAGTCCGCCCCTGATCTGTGTATTGCCTGAGGCTAGCAGCTTCCCTGGGTACATGTAAGGGTTCGCAATCACTGTGCTGCTTTTCGTTTCACTGTCCATTCACAGGCCAAGGACGGGGTCAGGATGACCCGGGCTCAGAGGAAGTGAGCTGAATGATGCTGGCCGTCAGAATGAGGACGTCTAGTGGCAGAAAAAAGTAAATTTCTGGAGTGCGGGTGATTATTGCAGCAAAAGCTCTTTCTTTTTTTTAAAACCTTTTTAATGGGCTGTCCATTTTTAATCTCGCTTTTTTGGGCTTTAGGAGCCAACACAGCTGAAATTTGAGGTGGCAATTGTTTTACTTAGCGGGGGGGTTCTGGTTATGTTTGGGGGTCCACAGAATCCCCTAATGCGCTGCGTAGCCAGGTAGGTGACCCCACTTATTACAGAATACAGGGTCACACCAGCGGCGGACTGACCATTCGAGCACCCGGGCACTGGCCAAGGGCCCGGGGTCAGTAGGGGGCACCATGAAATGCCCCTGGTACCTTTTATAGGCTTTTTTGGGTGTGCTTTGAGTGTGGGCAAGGACACAGGGGCCCCATGATTCCCTATTACCCGGGGGACCCATGAGTTGTCAACCTGCCCCTGGGTCACACCCCCCCCCATGCCCACCAACCTACTGATTGGACACCAAAGGAGTCAGGTAAGGTCATCCCTTTGTTACCCCCATATAGTCGAATTCCCATTACTTTTGCACATAGAGATCTTCTGTTGAGTATTCTTCATCCCGTATTTCATTGCATGCGGTAGATCTCCTTCACCAACATCTGCCGAGATAAAACTTCAGCCCCGCACAGGGGCCGACTGACAACTCATGGGGCCCCCGGGCAATAGGGGATCATGGGGCCCCTGTGTCCTTGCCCAAACTCAAGAAAACCTATGAAAAAGGTACCAGGGGCATCTCATGAGGTTCCCTACTGACCCCGGGCCCTCGGGCAGTGCCCGAGTTTCCAAATGGTCAGTCCGCCCCTGGCCCCGCAGTATATTGTTTTCAGCCAGTCAGGCCCGACTGGTAGACTTTCACTGAGAGAAGGCAACCATGATGCACAATCCCCGGTCTGTAAAAGATCGATGCGATGAACCGACCGCCTTTCCACAAGTCAATAGTTTTGCACGTTTTTTGACCCACCTTGTTTCCTACATCTTTCCTGAAATGTTGGCTTTCGGTTGAACCTCCTTGTGGTGGGTCCTGCCCGTCCTCTCCTTGGAATGGCGATATTTCCCCACCCCTCATTGACCTGTTTTCTTGTAGGATCTGATCTCTTTCCTCCTCATCACCCTCTGTGGTCCCCTCCGTCTCCACCCAACATCCAGATGTTCCTGGAAGCTCCTCCACCGCACTGGATGTTCCTCGTGTGTCGCCAGCAAACAATTGGCAAGCGGCGGGCCTCCCCCGGCGTGATTGCGAGACGACTCCTTTCCTGATCTGTTTACTATGTAGGTGTCCATTTCTTCCATTTCTACACCTGCTGGGAAGCAAGAGGACCTGTCATGAGTCAGACCCTTGCAGAGTTGGCCTTAAAGTGGACCTGTCAGTGACAAGTAGTAGGGTAAGAAGTGGCAACAGTAATAAATTGCAACAATATACACAGAAATAGTATCATTTTTCAGAAAGGCTTCACCTTTAATATTTGAAAAACCATCCTTGAACCCCATTCCAGTGACTTTGCCTAGGCTGGGATGATGTCATCAGTCTACTGCTGGCTGGAGGAAGCCTTTCCTCGGTCCCTTCTCTACCGGTGATCAGACTGAACTCTGTAGAAAGTCTCAAGGTGAGATCACCCATGATCTTTGATGGCTTGTTTACAAACAGAAGCAAAGCGGGGATCTGTCATTTGGAGGCAGTAGTGCTACTGGAACTAAATGACAGATCCCTGACCACTGTTTGCAAATCGGCATCAGTCACGTCTAGTGATGCAGATCCACGTTAATCATGATGACTCACCAACACATCAACCAGTATATGGTAACAACCGTTCTTGGTCAGTGACATCATGCAGGACCCTCATCGGCTTGTTTACAAACAGAAGCAAAGCAGGGATCTCTCATTTGGAGGCAGTAGTGCTGCTGGAACTAAATGACAGATCCCTGACCGCTGTTTGCAAACCGACATCAGTCACGTCCAGTGATGCAGATCCAAGTCAATCACGACTCGCTGACACGTCAACCAGTATATGGTAACAATCAATCTTGGTCAATGTCATCATATAGGATCCTCATTGGCTTGTTTACAAACTGAAGCAAAACAGGGATCTGCCATTTGGAGGAAGTGGTGCTACTTTGCACCAAATGACAGATCCCTGACCACTGTTTTAAACCAACATCAGTCATGTCTAGTGATGCAGATCCACGTCAGTCATGATGACTCACCAACACATCAACCAGCCCCTACTCCCATCGCAATGGACAGATCCCCAGTACTGCTAGAATGTACACATTGTGGAGAGATCCTAGGTGATGTCATTAACCACATATGGTAACAATTGTTCTTGGTCAATGACATCACCCAGGATCCACACCGGTTTGTTTACAAACAGAGGCAAACAGGGATCTGTCATTTGGAGGCAGTAGTGCTACTGGAACTAAATGACAGATCCCTGACCGCTGTTTGTAAACCAACATCAGTTACGTCCAGCGATGCAGATCCACATCAATCAATGACTCACCAACACGTCAACCAGTATATGGTAACAATTGTTCTTGGTCTATGACATCACTCAGGATCCAAACCGGCTTGTTTACAAACAGAGGCAAACAGGGATCTGTCATTTGGAGGCAGTGGTGCTGCTGGAACTAAATGACAGATCCCTGACCGCTGTTTGCAAACCGACATCAGTCACGTCCAGTGATGCAGATCCACATCAATCACGATAGCTCACTGACACGTCAACCAGTATATGGTAATGATCGTTCTTGGTCAATGACATCAGCCAGGATCCTCACCGGCTTGTTTACAAACAGAAGCAAAACAGGGATCTGTCATTTGGAGGAAGTGGTGCTACTTGGCACCAAATGACAGATCCCTGACCGCTGTTTGCAAACCAACCTCAGTCACGTCCAGTGATGCAGATCCATGTCAATCAGGATAACTAACTGACACGTCAACCAGCCCCTACTCCCAACACAAAGGACAGATCCCCAGTACTGCTGGAATGTACACATTGTGGAGAGATCCTGGGTGATGTCATTAACCACATATGGTAACAATCGTTCTTGGTCAATGACATTATCCAGGATCCAGTCCGTCTTGTTTACAAACAGAGGCAAACAGGGATCTGTCATTTGGAGGCAGTGGTGCTGCTGGAACTAAATGACAGATCCCTGACCGCTGTTTGCAAACCAACATCAGTCACGTCCAGTGATGCACATCCACATCAATCACGATAGCTCACTGACACGTCAACCAGTATATGGTAATGATTGTTCTCGGTCAATGACATCAGCCAGGATCCTCACCGGCTTGTTTACAAACAGAAGCAAAACAGGGATCTGTCATTTGGAGGAAGTGGTGCTACTTGGCACCAAATGACAGATCCCTGACCGCTGTTTGCAAACCAACCTCAGTCACGTCCAGTGATGCAGATCCATGTCAATCAGGATAACCAACTGACACGTCAACCAGCCCCTACTCCCAACACAAAGGACAGATCCCCAGTACTGCTGGAATGTACACATTGTGGAGAGATCCTGGGTGATGTCATTAACCACATATGGTAACAATCGTTCTTGGTCAATGACATTATCCAGGATCCAGTCCGTCTTGTTTACAAACAGAGGCAAACAGGGATCTGTCATTTGGAGGCAGTGGTGCTGCTGGAACTAAATGACAGATCCCTGACCGCTGTTTGCAAACCAACATCAGTCACGTCCAGTGATGCACATCCACATCAATCACGATAGCTCACTGACACGTCAACCAGTATATGGTAATGATTGTTCTCGGTCAATGACATCACCCAGGATCCTCACTGGCTTGTTTACAAACAGAAGCAAAACAGGGATCTGTCATTTGGAGGAAGTGGTGCTACTTGGCACCAAATGACAGATCCCTGACCGCTGTTTGCAACCCACCGTTCAAACAATGTGTCCGGTGATGCCGATCTACAGCTTTACTGTAAAGTATCCTGCACCGCATTGCATGCACTCATCATAGGACAGGAAGTCAGGGGCAAAGTTGTGTTCAAGTTGCCATGTCCGTCCCCCCCCCCCCCCCCCGGTCCAAAACTAGCGACATTTTTTTTGTCTCGCCATGCACTTTATTTAATGATTTTATTAACGCTTTATGATTTTAGACACTTTATGGGCGTTCGCTCACCATGGCGAAGTTCTCCTTTAAATTAATTCCACACCGCGGGTCCCCGAGCCAAAGATGACAACAGCTCTTTATTGAGGAGAGAGAACAACACGGAGACCACAAGCCTGGACAAACAGCCAAACAAATTAGGACAAGCCTGTTCCAAACAGGCCCACATCCTCCTCCTCATCATCATCATCATCATGGTCATCCCGATCCAGCCCTTCCTCCCTCCGAGCCGTCCCAAAGATTCCATCAAACAACACATTGTGTGAAAGGCTGCCAGCCACCAACACGACCTACAGGACGGGGAGAGGAGCGCCGCGAAAAAGAGGGACACAGAGAGCCAAGCGAAGGAGGAGAGGAGACCAGAAGAACCAAAAGAAGAGGAAGAAAAAGAAGGACGAGCGAAGACAAATCCATCAAGAAGATACAGAGAAGAATGCAGGAATCTGACGATGACACAACTATTGTGGTGAGTACAAGACGTGACTCGAGTGTGCTTTCTACAGGCTGATTTGTCTTTCTTTTTTTTTTGTTTTTTTTTTAACTATTTTTATGCTTTTTTTCCTCTTTCATGTTTACTCTGTTCTATTCTTTTTTTTTTTTTTTCTCTCTTTTTACATTTGTTTTCTTCTTTACTATTTCTTCTATTACTTTGTGTCAATGTATATTTTGATCTTTCCTAAACTTTTTTCTTTTACTTTGTATTACTTTTTTCTTTTACTTTTTCTTTGCTATTCTTTTGTCTTTTTACTTTGTATTTTTCTTTTCTTTTCTATTCTTTTTTTTTTCTTTTACTTTATTTCAGGTACTTACATACTGCCGTTAATTTACGCAGCCCTTTACGTATATATATTGTACATTCACATCTTATTTTTTCACTTTTTCTTTCTTTTCTTTCTTTTTTTCTTTCTTTTTTTCTTTTTTTTCTTTCTTTTCTTTCTTTTTTTCTTTCTTTTTTTCTTTTTTTTCTTTCTTTTCTTTCTTTTTTTCTTTTTTTTTCTTTCTTTTCTTTCTTTTTTTTTAACTATGTTTATGCTTTTTTATTCTTCTATATGCTTGTTCTATTCTTTTTTTTTTCTCTCTCTTTTTACATTTGTTTTCTTCTTTACTATTTCTTCTATTACTTTGTGTCAATGTATATTTTGATCTTTCCTAAACTTTTTTCTTTTACTTTGTATTATTTTTTTCTTTTACTTTTTCTTTGCTATTCTTTTGTCTTTTTACTTTGTATTTTTCTTTTCTTTTCTATTCTTTTTTTTTTCTTTTACTTTATTTCAGGTACTTATATACGGCCATTAATTTACGCAGCACTTTACATATATATATTGTACATTCACATCTTATTTTGCACTTTCTTTTTTTTTCTTTCTTTTTTTTTTAACTATGTTTATGCTTTTTGTCCTCTTTCATGTTTACTCTGTTCTATTCTTTTTTTTGTTTCTCTCTTTTTACATTTGTTTTCTTCTTTATTATTTGTTCTATTACTTTGTGTCAATATATATTTTGATCTTTCCTAAACTTTTTTTCTTTTACTTTGTATTACTTTTTTCTTTTACTTTTTCTTTGCTATTCTTTTGTCTTTTTACTTTGTATTTTTCTTTTCTTTTCTATTCTTTTTTTTTTTCTTTTACTTTATTTCAGGTACTTATATACTGCCGTTAATTTACGCAGCCCTTTACGTATATATATTGTACATTCACATCTTATTTTTTCACTTTTTCTTTTTTTTCTTTCTTTTTTTCTTTCTTTTTTTCTTTTTTTTCTTTCTTTTCTTTCTTTTTTTCTTTCTTTTTTTCTTTTTTTTTCTTTCTTTTCTTTCTTTTTTTTTTAACTATGTTTATGCTTTTTTATTCTTCTATATGCTTGTTCTATTCTTTTTTTCTCTCTCTTTACATTTGTTTTCTTCTTTACTATTTCTTCTATTACTTTGTGTCAATATATATTTTGATCTTCCCTAAACTTTTTTTCTTTTACTTTGTATTACTTTTTTCTTTTACTTTTTCTTTGCTATTCTTTTGTCTTTTTACTTTGTATTTTTCTTTTCTTTTCTATTCATTTTTTTTCTTTTACTTTATTACAGGTACTAATATAGCGCTGTCAATTTACGCAGCGCTTTACATATATATTGTACATTCACATCTTATTTTGTACTTTTTCTTTGCTATTCTTTTGACTTTTACTTTGTATTTTTCTTTTACTTTATTTATTTCAGGTACTTGTATAGCGACGTCAATTTACGCAGCGCTTTACATATATATTGTACATTCACATCTTATTTTATACTTTTTCTTTGCTATTTTTTTGTCTTTTACTTTAGATTTTTCTTTTCTTTTATATTCTTTTTTTTCTTTTACTTTATTTCAGGTACTAATATGGCGCCGTCAATTTACACAGCGCTTTACATTTATATCGTACTTTAACATCTTATTTTGTACTTTTTCTTTGCTATTCTTTTGTCTTTTTACTTTAGATTTTTCTTTTCTTTTATATTCCTTTTTTTCTTTTCTTTTATATTCTTTTTTTTCTTTTACTTTATTTCAAGTACTAATATAGCGCCGTCAATTTACACAGCGCTTTACTTATATATTGTACATTCACATCTTATTTTGTACTTTTTCTTTGCTATTCTTTTGTTTTTTACTTTGTATTTTTGTTTTATTTTCTATTCTTTTTTTTTTTTCTTTTGTTTTGTTTATTTCAGGTACTAATATAGCGCTGTCAATTTACGCAACGCTTTACATATACAGTATTTTATACATTTACATCAGTCCCTAACCCGCTAAGGTCCCTAACTCCCATTCATACATACACATACTAGGGCCAATTTAGACAGGAGCCAATTCACCTCCCAGCATGTCTTTGGAGTGTGGCAGGAAACCGGAGTACCCGGAGGAAACCCACACAGGCACAGGAAGAACATGCAAACTCCAGGCAGGTGGTGTTGTGGTTGGCATTCTAACCAATGACCCGAGTACTGCCAGGCAGAGGTGCTAACCTTGTATCAATGTATATTTTGATCTTTCCTAATCTTTTTTCTTTTACTTTGTATTACTTTTTTTCTTTTCATTTTCTCTGGGTTTTTTTTCTCTTTTTTTATTCTTTCTTTTATTAATTTGTACTTCTTCTTTGCTTGCCATTTTTTTTTTAAATATTTTTTTCTATTATTTTTTTCTTTTCTTTCTTCCTTTAACTTTGTACTTTTTTCCTTTCCATTCTTTTTTTTATTCATTTACTTTGTATTTGCTCTCATTTTATGTTCTTTCTTCTATTATTGTATCTTACTTTTTGTCATTTTTTTTCTTTTCCGCTCTTTTTTCATTTACTTTGTATTTTTTTTCCTTTTTTTGTTCTTCTTTTATTTAATCTTTGTCATTTTTTCTTTTCCATTCTTTTTTCATTTACTTTGTATTTTTTTCTGTTCTGTTCTTTCTTTTACTTTCTCTTTTTTTTTTCTTTTCCATTCTTTTTTCATTTACTTTGTATTTTTTTTCTGTTCTGCTCTTTCTTCTTTTACTTTCTCTTTTTTTCTATTCTTTTTTTCTTTTACTTTGTATTTTTGTTTCTTTTTAACTCTTTTTTTTCTTTTACTTTGTATTTTTTCCTTTTCTTTTCTATTCTTTTCTATTCTTGTTACCCGTTTCTCTTATTTTCTTCATTCCATCTGGCTTTCTTTTAAAGCAAAAGAAAACATTAATTTTATTACAGCTTCTCAATTCTCAGATGCATTCGTTTTCTTATTTTCCTTTTTAGGTTATATTTTCTTTATTTTCGCCTGATGATCCAGCTAGTAAGTCTGTTTTTCAAAAGAAGCTAGCTGTCCTGCAGATGTATCATTTACAGTAATGAGACAACTCCTTTACCACTGACGGGGGTGCTTACAATGATCAGCTTTTATTTATGTAAAACATTTATCCCAAAAGGGGAAAAAAAAACTGTTTACTGTAACTCATAATAAAATGTGAGCTGAAATGTGGCATCAAGTTGTTAGTGTATCTAAATCTGCTAGTTCATCTAATACTCTGCTCCCTGCCAGACTGACAATGCTGCTGTCCAAGTGTTCCTCCTGTGCTCCTTCCTCCAGAGTGGGTGCTCTAATATAGGAGGTGTGGTACTGACCAGATCACCAGGTGAAAACAGGGGAAAAAAGAAAATGAATGCAGCCACCACATCTAATGGTTGGTAAGCTGCAAAAAAAAAAAAAAAAAGTCAGAGTCCCGGCCTGTCTGCATAGTAAACTAACAGGCGGGAATGTGCGGCTCCTGCGCAGGGGCGGACTGATAACTCATGGGGCCCCCTGGCAATAGGGGATCATGGGGCCCCTGTGTCCTTGCCCACACTCAAACCACACCCAAAAAAGCCTATGAAAGGTACCAGGGACATCTCATGGGGCCCCCTTCTTACCCCGGGCCCTCGGGCAGTGCCCGAGTTCCCAAATAGGCAGTCCGCCCCTGCTCCTGCGGCTGAAAGGCTTCACTAGCCTAGCCGCTGCACCTTTTGTCATTGACATGTGCCCCCCTGACCCACACCTTACCTACGCCCCTGTTTTTGGCAGTAGTGACAAATGTAACATTTGGGATGCATGTCCTAGTTTAAATGGACCGTCGGGTTGGGCAGTAAAGCCGCGGCTCAACTGCCTGCTGTTGCCCCCGCTGCCCTTGTGAATGAGCCCTAAGATCTAACTGAAATCCGGAGCGATCCAACTAATTAAACTTTTGAATCCCTCCGAATCGAGTCCAGTCCACGCTTTGTTGAACAGTATTGAATCCTGACGCAGGGGGACCCCCCAAACCCCCGAAACATGTTGGCTTTTTATGACAAAGTAGACAAAATTAAATCAAATCTGTCATTTCTATGTCCTTTTTATACTTTAACCCAATGGTCTCCAAACCGCAGCCTGGGGGCCAGTGGGAGCAAAAAAATGCCCCGGCATCCGTGCCCCATCATTGATTTTAATGGGGGGGAATAGTGCCCCATTGTTGATATCAATGAGAAGAATAGGTGACCATCATAGGTTGTTCTAGACCAGTGGTTTTCAAACTGCGGCCCGGGGGCCAGATGCGGCCCCTTGCTTGCTTTTACCCGGCCCTTGGGGCTCTATTTCATCCACGGATACCAACAATAGGGGCATAATAACTGACACCAATGAAGGGGCACGATTCCTCCCAGTGACACAAACAATTAAGCTCAATGACACCAAGGATGGGGCACAATTCCTCCCACTGATACCAATGATGGGGCACTATTCCACTGACACCAATAATGGGGCACTATTCCTCCCACTGACACCAATGATGGGGCACTATTCCTCCCACTGACACCAATGATGGGGCACTATTCCTCCCACTGATACCAATTATGGGGCACTATTCCTCCCACTGATACCAATGATGGAGCACTATTCCTCCCACTGACACCAATGATGGGGCACTATTCCTCCCACTGACACCAATGATGGGGCACTATTCCCCCCACTGACACCAATGATGGGGCACTATTCCTCCCACTGACACCAATGATGGGGCACTATTCCTCCCACTGACACCAATGATGGGGCACTATTCCTCCCACTGACACCAATGGTGGGGCACTATTACTCCCACTGACACCAATGGTGGGGCACTATTACTCCCACTGACACCAATGATGGGGCACTATTCCTCCCACTGACACCAACAATGGGGCACAATTCCTCCCACTGACACCAACGAGGAGGCATTGCTTTTTCTCACTGACATTGGGACTTTTACTACACGCAATGGCCAGAGTCTGTCCCTTCCCCCCCTCCTAAAGTCTAAACTGGCCCTTTGTTTAGAAGGGTTGGAGACCTTCGCTTTAACCCATCATCCCCTCTATGCGTGCCCGGAATGCATGCTTTTTTTAAATGTAGAGAAACGCACGGCACTCTAGCAAATGCACAGGAGTGCCATTTATTGTTCATGGAACCCCTCTATAAACACGAATGTCCACCTGCATGGTGCTGCAGCAATAGCATTATGTGGTTCGTTTTTTGGAAAAGGAGTCAGAGACTTCTTTTCTGCAGTTTGCGCTCGTAGAGTAGCCCATTGAATAAATAATCTGCCCTACACACGACGCATGGGAATGAGCCACCTCCACTGCCACCACCTCCACTACCACCTCCACTACAACCACCACCACCTCCACTACCACCAGCACCACCTCCATTACCAACACCACCTCCTCTACCACCACCTCCTCTACCACCACCTCCTCTACCACCACCTCCTCCACTACCACCTCTACCACCACCTCCACTACCACCACCACCTCCACTACCACCTCTACCACCACCTCCACTACCACCACCTCATCCACCTCCACCACCACCTCCACTACCACCACCTCTTCCACTACCACCTCTACCACCACCTCCACTACCATCACCACCTCCACTACCACCTCTACCACCACCTCCACTACCACCACCTCATCCACCTCCACCACCACCTCCATTACCACCTCCACTACTACCACCACCTCCACCACCACCACCTCTCCACTGCCACCTCCACTACCACCTTCTCCACCACCACCAAATGCACAGAAGTGTCCATCATTGTTCATGGAACCCCTGCTCATCTGTACACGCACACGGACCCGCAAACTGCATAGGGCTAAAGCCCCATGTGGTTCGGCGAGTTACGTTTATGGAAAAGAGTCGGGGATTTCTTGTCCATGTTTCTGACATGTAGGGCAGCCCACTGGAATGAATAGGCTGCCCTACACTATGCAAAGGAACGCTCGTAAAATGCACCCACGCACCCAAGCCTAAAGAATGTCTGAGGGACCCACAACAGAGACCCCTTTGTCGCTCTTCCAGTTGTAGCAATTTGTAGTTTGTTGCTTTCCTCCGAGCGGTCACGGGTCTGGGTTAAACTTAGAAACATAATTGCCGTCCTTATTCACGGTCATCTGCAGCTGCGGTCACTTTTTGCTCGGCAGTGATTTGTGAACTGTAGTTGCGAGTAATTGCGCCGCTCACAGCTTTTATAAAGCTCCCTTCGCTGCGGCCTCCGGGCGGTGAATAAACAGTACAGAAAAGAGAGAATCATTGAGCTGCTGATCCTTTAATAGCACCGCCTCGAGCTGTCACCTCCATGATCGGAGAACAAATGGACCGCTGATTTTCTTTTTTTATAACACGATTAATAAACGGTCCAAACGTTCAGCAAGCACATGTAAATCCAATCACTAAAATTTCATTGAAGGTTTTAAAAACAAATTTTCACTATTTTTGTCGCTAGAATCACTAAGAAATGTTGACAGTAGAGATGGTCTAGATGTTCAAGTCGAACATAAGTCTCTTGGGCCGCCAACCCTTTTGCCAGTCGATGCATTACAGACTGTCAGGTTTTATGCACACTGTGTAAGCTCTGTATTTGAGCTATGAACCATTGTTTTGTAATTCACTAGATCTAATCTTTTGATTCGTTTTATTGCGCTCATTAACATTTTATATCTTTGTATACTGATTGTGGTTTTTGCCATATAAAGTCCCAGGGGAATATTTCCATTTTTTCATTTTTGCTATTGACTCGAACGCGGGCTGCTCGTGTGTTCAGCGAACACACGAATGGTAAGGTTGTTCCGAGGGCTGTTCACCCGCTGCGCCCCACAATGCAATGTGCCCTGACAGTGCATTGTGATTGGCCAAAGTGATGCACCTGACCGCAGGATCAGGTGCAATGCTTTGGCCCATCACAGCGCATGATGGCATGTGGATGTCCCAAGGGGGCGGGGGTGACCAGCCACTTTGTGAGATCATCACAGAACTGTCATCCCAGTGCAGTTGTCAGACGTTGGGAGCCGGCACCGAGAGTGGAGCGGTTTTTGTTTTTTTTTGGGGGGGTCGGCGGTGGCGGCAGGCATCGTGATTGACGTTGGATTTACTTCGGGGGGGATATTTTTTTTAGTTTTGTTTTTAAAAAAGGACTTGTCAAGGACTGCCTACTGTTATTTTTCTACTACATTTTTTTTTTATGTGAATGAGTAGCAGTACCATGCACCCCATACTCATTCACAGTGGGGGGGAGCTGAGATCTGGGAGTTCCCTTGTTAAAGGGGGCTTCCAGATTCTGATAAGCCCCCACCCACAGACCCCCACAACCATCAACCACGGTTGTGGGAAAGCAGCCCTTGTCCCTATCAACATGGGGACAAGGTGATTTTGGGGGGGAGCACTTGTTAAAGGGGGCTTCCAGATTCCGATGAGCCCCCCCCCCACCCACGGACCCCCACAACCACCGGCCAAGATTGTGGGAAAGAAGCCTTTGTCCCTATCAACATGGGGACAAGGTGCTTTTCGAGGGGGAGCACTTTTTAAAGGGGGCTTCCAGATTCCGATAAGACCCCCACGACCACCGGCTCTTGACTCTATCAACATAGGGACAAGGTGCTTTTGGGGAGGGGGATTGCCACTCTGCCCCAAAGCACCCCCCCATGTTGAGGGCATGTGGCCTAGTATGGTTCAGGGGGGACGCTTGCTCATCCCCCCCCTTTCCTGACCTGCTGGGCTGCATACTCGGATAAGGGTTTGGTATGGATTTTGGAGGGGACCCGACGCCATTTTGAAAAATATTTTTGGGTTGAGGGTTCCCCTCAAAATCCATACTAGACCCAAAGGGCTTGGTGTGGATGGGGGGGACCCCATGTTTTTTTTTTTTAATTTGTAATTGCCAGCAATTCTTTTGACATTCAGCTGTCAGTGGGGAACCCCGCTGACATCTGAAACACGCCGGATTTTAGTAGCTGTAGGGTATCTTACCACATACTCGGATGCAGTAAGATACTGCATAGGGAATTGTCCCGGTTCAAAGTTCACGGTCGAACTTTCAGAAGGTTCAAATGTTCGACTGCAAACCGAACAGGGGGGGTGTTCAGCCCATCACTAGTTGACAGTCAGGGATGCCAGCAACAGTGTTCCTGATCACCATCACACCAGTACAGGTGTTGCCAGCAACAGTGTTCCTAATCGCTGCCAGACCAGTACAGCCTGCAACAGTGGTCTTGAATGACACCACACCAGTCTCGGTGTCACCGGTGCACCTGATCACTAGTGACACCAGTCACACTGTCACCAGACCCGTGTAGCCATCCAGTGTCCCTGATTGCATCCATACCTGTGACAGTCAGGGACACTTCAGCATGTCCAGGTCGAAGTTCCTGCCATGTTTTTGGTTGGCATTGTCCTTCACACAGGTGACAGGTGTCATGTTTATCGTCTTTTAGACACGATTGGCCCGCCTACTTTTTAGGAATATTTATTATCCTGTCATCTGATGACCCCACTGACCCCATTAGAAATTCCATGACACTTTTATGATGATGGGGTTAAAGGTGTACATGCCAAACATACCGAAAAAAATATAACCTAAATGGCGGTCTGGGGTGTGGTCATGTGTCAAGTGGACCTGTCATTAACTAAATTCCCTACAGAGCGACAATATACAGCAACAGCTCCACCTATCATGAAAGAGCCATCCTTCAAATCCAGTTGGTGGCTTTGCCTGGGCTGAGATAATGTTGTCAGTCTGCTGCAGGCACGAGGAAGCATTTCCTCAGTCTCCCCTCCCCCAGTGATCTGTCTGTACATTTGTAGCAAGTCTCAAGGTGAGAATGACTTCTTGACATGTCTCGGTAGGCACAGACCTCCGCCCAATGGAAACGTGCATTGGACGCTCCAGTTGGCTCCTTTCCTTGGGACGAGCACAATGGCCAGAGGTGTAACTCCACTCTGCAGGGGCGGACTGACCATTTGGAAACTCGGGCACTGCCCAAGGGCCCGGGGTCAGTAGGGGGCCCCATGAGATGCCCCTGGTACCTTTTTCATAGGCTTTTTTGAGTTTGGGCAAGGACACAGGGGCCCCATGAGCCCCTATTGCCCGGGGGTCCCATGAGTTATCAGTCCGCCCCTGCCACACCATATATGATTTTCTGCTGGTGGTATCTGGAGAAGTTTTAGGGCTTCACCCCAGTTACTAATGGCATCCCCATGCATCTAGCAAACATGGGTGCGTTCATGGTGACCAAAATGCATGATCCTGCAGTGCCATGCGATTTGGTGCTCCGTAATTTTAAAATTGTGCCTGTGTACTGTTTGTGTTCTCCTATGTGCTCGGTAGCCCCTTGAAATAATGGGTTGCCTAAAACACATCGTGCAGGAATGTGTGCGCACACTCGGACGCACCATAAGGAGCCCCTAGTGTCACCATAGGCACAGTCATCATTACATAATTGAACCATAATGAGGCAAACAGGGTGGTCACAGAGCTCTGAAGACCAGCAAGACTGATCCAACTTAGACCCATTTTAGGCGGTCCAACTGAAAGCCCAGCCACCCCTTGGCTTCCTGGTGCATTGCGTTAATGTTTGTGCGTTAAAGTACATTGTGTTATGGAAAGGCCGTCAAGGCACGTGAAATACAAAAAATGGCCACGTGGCTATAGTAAGTCAGTGACGTCCCCAACATCCCCGCTGTGCAGCAGCATGCAACAAAGGGGGAAGGGATGTTGGGGACGTCATTGACTTACTATGGCCACTTGGCCATTGGATGTTGGGGATGTCATTAACTTACTGTAGCTGTTTAGCCATTGGATGCTGGGGACATCATTGACTGACTTACTATAGCCACATGGCCATTGGATTTTGGGGACATCATTAACTTACTGTAGCTGTTTGGCCATTGGATGTTGGGGACATTATTGACTTACTACAGCTGCATGTACATTGGATGTTGGAGATGTCATTAACTTACTATAGCTGTTTGGCCATTGGATGTTGGGGACATCATTGACTTACTATAGCCACATGGCCGTTGGATGTTGGGGACATCATTGACTTACTATAGCCACATGGCCGTTGGATGTTGGGGACATCATTGACTTACTATAGCCACATGGCCGTTGGATGTTGGGGACATCATTGACTTACTATAGCCACATGGCCGTTGGATGTTGGGGACATCATTGACTTACTATAGCCACATGGCCATTGGATGTTGGGGACATCATTGACTTACTATAGCCACATGGCCATTGGATGTTGGGGACATCATTGACTTACTATAGCCACATGTCCATTGGATGCTGGGGACATCATTGACTTACTATAGCCACATGGCCGTTGGATGTTGGGGACATCATTGACTTACTATAGCCACATGGCCGTTGGATGTTGGGGACATCATTGACTTACTATAGCCACATGGCCGTTGGATGTTGGGGACATCATTGACTTACTATAGCCACATGGCCATTGGATGTTGGGGATGTCATTAACTTACTACAGCTGTTTGGCCATTGGATGTTGGGTAAATCATTGACTTACTATAGCCACTTTGCCATTGGATGTTAGGGACGTCATTGACTTACTATAGTCACATGGCCATTGGACGCTGGGGACATCATTGACTTACTATAGCCACATGGCCATTGGATGCTGGGGACATCATTGACTTACTATAGCCACATGGCCGTTGGATGTTGGGGACATCATTGACTTACTATAGCCACATGACCATTGGATGCTGGGGACATCATTGACTTACTATAGCCACATGACCATTGGATGTTGGGGACATCATTGACTTACTATAGCCACATGGCCGTTGGATGTTGGGGACATCATTGACTTACTATAGCCACATGGCCATTGGATGCTGGGGACATCATTGAC
This sequence comes from Staurois parvus, assembly GCF_062004578.1. Lineage (NCBI taxonomy): Eukaryota > Metazoa > Chordata > Amphibia > Anura > Ranidae > Staurois > Staurois parvus. The sequence continues at coordinate 59,743 of NW_028321399.1, forward strand.
TTACTATAGCCACATGGCCATTGGATGCTGGGGACGTCATTGACTTACTATAGCCACATGGCCGTTGGATGTTGGGGACATCATTGACTTACTATAGCCACATGGCCATTGGATGCTGGGGACGTCATTGACTTACTATAGCCACATTTCCATTGGTGCTGTTCAAAAGGAATGGCAACCCAACGGGCTAATTCTTCACATTAATCTTTATTTATTTATTTATTTTTTAGAATGGAAAATAATTTTTGCCAAAAACTCAGACCTGAGGAATCGCGAAGGAGGAGTAATATGGATGTGTAGGTGGCCAATACTGGAGGAATCGACCAGATCAGGGATGTGACCGGAATCAAGGGGGACGGGGAGAGGACCACAATGGCCGACCACACCGGACTTTAGGAAAGGAGGATGCGTCGGTTAATATGACGCCTTGAGCGCAGCAGAGGTCGTAAATCATTTCCCAAACTTTCTCAATGGTCTCGATGGGGTCGCCCCTCCGCCTGTCAGTTTGGACCGTCGTATTCTTCTGTCTCCTTCCATCGAGCTGGACCAGACCACCGCGACGTCCGCCAAGATGGAGGTGCCCGGCGTCCTGCAACTGCACCACCGACAACGTCCTGTGCGACGGAACCCACGACATACCGAGCACGTACTCGGCGGACATCATCTCAACGTAAGAGAAAGTTCAGCTGTTATCGTTGTTAATATCAATATTAAGGATCTCAGTATCTGGTTGCTTCTCGTTGACAAGAGTGGTGGTAAAAATAGGTGGCTGATCTGCAGTCTTATGATCCCCGACAACCGAGCCGAAGGTTACCATGGTCAGCTGTCATGTTAATACACGCTAAGGAGGTTGCAGCAAAGCAAAACCCATACAACAGGATGCATTTGGCAGGCAGTATGGCTACCGAGGTGACTCAGTCAAGTCCAGGGGCGGACTGACCATTTGGAAACTCGGGCACTGCCCGAGGGCCCGGGGTCAATAGGGGGCCCCATGAGATGCCCCTGGTACCTTTTTCATAGGCTTTTTTGAGTTTGGGCAAGGACATAGGGGCCCCATGATCCCCTATTGCCCGGGGGCCCCATGAGTTGTCAGTCCGCCCCTGGTCAAGTGACTGGGGCCTTGCTGCAACTGCGCAAATGCTTGGCTTGTGGCTGGGCCACAGTATTTCAGCCTTCGGCTGACAAAAGGGGGCAGTATCTCCTTGATGGCTGGTGGCCGCAACTCTACCCCTCTCTGAAAATGCGATCCACCATAGATCGCTTTCCAGGTGGATGGTGGCAAGTGCTGCGCCCAGGGGTGGACTGACCATTTGGAAGCTCAGGCACTGCCCGAGGGCCCGGGGTCAGTAGGGGGCCCCATGAGATGCCCCTGGTACCTTTTTCATAGGCTTTTTTGAGTTTGGGCAAGGACACAGGGGCCCCATGATCCCCTATTGCCCGGAGTGCCCGAGTTTCCAAATGTCAGTCCGCCACTGACCACACCCAAAACAGCCTATGAAAAGTACCAGGGGCATCTCATGGGGCCCCCTACTGACCCCGGGCCCTCCAAATGGTCAGTCCGCCCCTGCGGTGTGGAGTTACACCTCTGGCCATTATGATCCCCCCAAGGAGAGGAGCCAACTGGAGAGTCCAATGGACGTTTCCATTAAACGGGGTCTGTGCCTACCGAGACATGTCAAGAAGTCATTCTCACCTTGAGACTTGCTACAAATGTACAGTTTGATCACTAGGGGGGGAGACTGAGGAAATGCTAGCCTGAGTTTCCAAATGGTCAGTCCACCCCTGGATACAAGTCAGATTGTGGGCATCCCCTGCAACAAAAATGTGATTTTTTTTTTTTTTTTTTTGTTGCTGAGATGCTCCCAAAGGGTAATCATGTCTGAAGGGATGCAGACCCCGCCGCTTTCCTCATTAGAGTCCTGCAGGTGCAGCAGCTGATTACAAAGCCCCTCCCATTCACATTGCACATGGACACAGAGAAACAAACAGCGATTTCTACAAATAGCAAAAGGTAGGAATCTGCTACAAAGTTTGCTGTAATCCCTGCGATGTGCGTCGATCACCCGGAGGGGGGGAGGGGTTTTTTTCCTCAACCAAAGCGGAGTTACCCTTTAAGGTTTTATTCAAAGGAATACAATGTAGCAATGTGACTGTTTCAAGCATTCTTTGCCAACCTTTTGGATAAAGCATTTATGTGTGTCGGGAGCGCGCGCAAAACTGCGTATTTTCTCAACGCGCAGAAAAACGCGCTGCTCATTCCTTCTTAATGGCACTGGCGACCGCATGCGTTTTTCATGGCGCTGTGGCAGCGTGATGCAATGTTACAAAAAGGGTTGGGACTTCTCCCCCCCCCCCCCCCTTGTTTCTGGTGGGTAGGGTGGTCCGTTGAAATGAATGAACAGCCCAACATGCGTAAAACACACCTGCGCATGCATAGATGTCAGCCGGGGCTTCAGGTGCTGCAACCAGGGCCGGGACGAAGGGTGGGCCGGTGGGGGATTGTAGGGGGATTTTTGTTGGGAAGGGGGATTTGAGTGGTGATGGGGGGGGGGTTGTGCTAGTAGGGGGGGTTTGAGGAGGGAAAGGATTGGAGCAGGGAGGGAAGATCTGTACTGGAAGAGGGGGATGTTTTGTTTATGGAGAATTTTGGCTTGAAAGGGAATTTATGCTCAGGGGTAAGTGTGAAAATTAGTGCACTTCTTTTTTTTGGGATGGGGGGGGGGGTGAATGCAAGGAGAGAGGATTGGGGTAGGAAATTTTGACGGGTAGGGGGCATTCGAGGGGGGAGTGGATTAATGCTTACAGTGGAAATTTGAGGTAGAGGATTTGTGCTAGGGGGGGGGGGATTTGGGGAGGGAGTGGATTTGAGCCGGGAGGGAGTGGATTTGAGCCGGGAGGGGGGATTTGGGGAGGGAGTGGATTTGAGCTGGGAGAGCTTGGGGGTGTGAACATTAGAGTTATTTTTTTTTTTTGGGGGGGGGGAATTAGTGTTAGGAGAGGGAATTTGGGGGGGGGGTTCTGCTGGGAGAGGGGGATTTGGAGGGGAGAGAAGATTAATTCTCAGATGGGAAATTTGAGGGGTAGAGCATTTGTGCTTGGAGGGGGGATTTGGGGAGGGAGTCATTTGAGCCGGGAGGGGGGATTTGGGAAGGAAGAGGATTTAAGTTGGGAGGGGGGATTTGGGGAGGGAGCGAATTTGAGCTGGGTGGAGGTATTTGGGGAGGGAGAGGATTTTAGCTGCGAGGGGGTATTTGGGGAGGTAGCGGATATGAGCCAGCAGGGGGGATGTGGGGAGGGAGCGGATTTGAGCCTGGAGGGGGGATTTGGGGAGGGAGCGGATTTGAGCCGGGAGGGGGGATTTAGGGAGGGGGAGGATTTGAGCATGGAGGGGGGATTTGGGGAGGGACTGATATTCAGCTGCGAGGGGGTATTTGGGGAGGTAGCGGATTTGAGCTGGGAGGGGGGATTTGGGGAGGTAGCGGATATGAGCCAGCAGGGGTGATGTGGGGAGGGAGCGGATTTGAGCCTGGAGGGGGGATTTGGGGAGGGTGTGGATTTGAGCCGGGAGGGGGGATTTAGGGAGGGGGAGGATTTGAGCATGGAGGGGGGATTTGGGGAGGGACTGATATTCAGCCGGGAGGAGGCATTTGGGGAGGGAGCGGATTAGCGGATTTGAGCCAGGAGGGGGATTTGGAGAGGGAGCGGATTTGAGCCGGGAGGGGGGATTTGGAGAGGGAGTGCATTTGAGCTGGGAGGGGGGATATGGGGAGGGAGTGGATTTGAACCGGGAGGGGGGATTTTTGTTTGATGAGAATTTTGGCTTGAAAGGGAATTTGTGCCTAGGGGGTTAAGTGTGAAGATTAGTGCTCACATTTTATTGGGGGGGGGGAGGGAGGGGATCTTCGTCAACACATAATACGCATACGTTTTGGGGGGGGGGGTGCGGTTTGGCACCTTCGCCCTGGGCTGGGTAGAAGCATTGCACCACATCTGCAGCAGCGCAGTACAATCTGTATCCTCTGCGTTCGTTCTGCCGCGATGCGCGCTCCGCAGACAAGTGGGTGAATCGCCTTTTTTTCCCATAGACAATGGAATTAGACAAATGCCATCACTTCAAAGAGACGGAACCCGATCCCCGCACTCCGGTTACCATGGCAACGCTAAGAACAAAACCGAAGACAATTCAAAAAAAAAAAGGGAAGAATCTACATTTTTTTTTATAGAAAGGCGCAGAGGTAAATATCATCGTTGTAAGATATCGCGTCGGATCATCAGACGCTCGGCTCGGAAAAACAGATCATTTCTTTTCTGAAAACTGCAGAATGATCCGGAATTTGCTCATTACGTATATATTATACTTCAAGGTCACATGACCAAAGCCCCCCCCCCCCAGAACAAATCGCGCCTTTGTTACATGGAGATGAAGAAAAGTCCACTTACTGATTGCTATGAGCATTTCCTGCAAAGAAACTGTTGAATCGACTCGCATTGTCACTTTGCTGTTCCATATTTTTTTGTTGATTGAAAAGAATGGGATGGGCAGCTAGGATTCAAAAGGGAACTGCGGGGAAACAGCCGAATACACGGATCAATACATAGCAGGGAATGGTTGTATCTGCCAAAGGATTTGTATTTCTATCCATCCAGCCCTGAGATTTGCACAGCTCTGTCACACACAGCGCAGCCCTACCTGGCAGGACAGGGGACCGGATATTGCTCTGCTGCAGTTCAGTACTGCTTACAGGTCTTATCCCTCCTCCAGCCTGTGATTGGACAGCGAAAGGAGAAGGAGCAGACCGATGAGCTCCTCTCTCTGCTCTCTTCTCCTGTCAGCATGATCATTGCACTCCTTGTGCTGGTTCTCCCTTCCCAAGTCTAAGCTCTGTTGTAGAGGGACTAAAACAGGCCTGTGATTGGACAGCGAAAGGAGAAGGAGCAGACTGATGGGCTCCTCTCTCTGCTCTCTTCTCCTATCAGCATGATCATTGCACTCCTTGTGCTGGTTCTCCCTTCCAAGTCTAAGCTCTGTTGTAGAGGGACTAAAACAGGCCTGTGATTGGGCAGCGAAAGGAGAAGGAGCAGACTGATGGGCTCCTCTCTCTGCTCTCTTCTCCTATCAGCATGATCATTGCACTCCTTGTGCTGGTTCTCCCTTCCCAAGTCTGAGCTCTGCTGTAGAGGCCTGTGATTGGACAGCGAAGGAGAAGGAGCAGACTGATGAGCTCCTCTCTCTGCTCTCTTCTCCTATCAGCATGATCATTGCACTCCTTGTGCTGGTTCTCCCTTCCCAAGTCTAAGCTCTGTTGTAGAGGGACTAAAACAGGCCTGTGATTGGGCAGCGAAAGGAGAAGGAGCAGACTGATGGGCTCCTCTCTCTGCTCTCTTCTCCTATCAGCATGATCATTGCACTCCTTGTGCTGGTTCTCCCTTCCCAAGTTTGAGCTCTGCTGTAGAGGGACTAAAACAGGTCAATACCAAGCAGAATTCTGGTACTTACACTGAAAACACATTTGATGAATTAATGATCACAGAGCTGCATTCATTTGTTTGTTTTATACCCGCCTGGAGTTCAGCTGAAAGACGGAGATATTCTTTGTACAGTAAATCGGAAATTTAATCGGAAATCGCATTATTTTCAGTCAAGATATACAATTTTCCTGCCATACTGTATAAATCTTAGATTGTAAGCTCCAGGATCAGGGCGCGCCTAACCCTCTTGTATTGAACTGTATTGTCTCCCGTTATATTGTAAAGCGCTGAGCAAACTGTATAAATCCTCTAAAATAATAATTAAAAAAAAAATATATATATATTTTTTTTATTATTATTATTAATATTTTTTTGATTATACGAGTAGTGCTTTTACTCCCCTATTGGCAGCTATATATATATATATATGTGTGTGTATATACACTATATTGCCCAAAGTATTGTCCCCGCCCTCCATATCATGTGATTCAGGTGTTCCAATCCCCTCCATATCATGTGATTCAGGTGTTCCAATCCCCTCCCAATCATGTGATTCAGGTGTTCCAATCCCCTCCCAATCATGTGGTTCAGGTGCTCCAATCCCCTCCTTATCATGTGATTCAGGTGTTCCAATCCCCTCCATATCATGTGATTCAGGTGTTCCAATCCCCTCCCAATCATGTGATTCAGGTGTTCCAATCCCCTCCCAATCATGTGATTCAGGTGCTCCAATCCCCTCCATGGACACAGGTGTATACAATCAAGCCCCTAGGCATGCAGACGGCTTCTACAAACATTGGTGAAAGAATGGGTCGCTCTCAGGAGCTCAGTGACTCCAAGCGTGGTCCCGTGATAGGTGGCCACCTGGGCAATAAGTCCATCCGTGACATTTCCCGGCTACTAAATATTCCACTCAGCTGTTAGTGGGATTATAACAAAGTGGAAGGCCACTGGGAACAACAGCCACTCAGCCACCAAGTGGTAGGCCACGTCACATGGCAGGGCGGGGTCAGCGCATGCTGAAGCGCACAGTGCGCAGAAGTCGCCAACTGTCTGCAGAGTCAATAGCTAAAGACCTCCAAACTTGGTGTGGCCTTCAGATGAGCCCAACAACAGTGCGTAGAGAGCTTCATGGAATGGGTTTCCATGGCCGAGCAGCTGCATCCAAGCCTTCCATCACCAAGTGCAATGCAAAGTGTCGGATGCCGTGGTGTAAAGCACGCCGCCACTGGGCTCTAGAGCAGTGGGGGAGGGTGTTCTCTGGATTGACCAATCACTTCTCTGTCTGGCCATCTGATGGACATGCCTGGGTTTGGCGGTGGTTAGGAGAATGGTACTTGCCTGACTGCATTGTGCCCAGTGTAAAGTTTAGTGGAGGGGGATTATGTTTTGGGGTTGTTTTTCAGGGGTTGGGCTTGGCCCCCTAGTTCCAGTGAAGGGAACTCTGAAGGCAAAATTTTGGACAATTTCATGCTCCCAACTTTGTGGGAGGAGTTTGGAGATGGCCCCTTCCTGTTCCAACATGACTGCCCCCCAGTGCACAAAGCAAGGTCCATAAAGACATGGAGGAGCCAGTTTGGGGTGGAGGAACTTGACTGTCCTGCACAGAGTCCTGACCTCAACCCCATAGAACACCTTTGGGATGAATTAGGGCGGAGACTGCGAGCCAGGCCTCCTCCCCCGACATCAGTGCCTGACCTGACAAATGTGATTCTGGAAGAATGGTCCAACCTTCCCATAGACACCCTCCTAAACCTTGTGGACGGCCCTCCCAGAAGAGTTGAAGCTGTTATAGCTGCAAAGGGCGGAGCCAACTCAATATTGAACCCTACGGACTAAGACTGGGGGGCCATTAAAGGTCATGTGCGTGGAAAGGGCGGGCCAACTCAATATTGAACCCTACGGACTAAGACTGGGGGGGCCATTAAAGGTCATGTGTGTGGAAAGGGCGGGGCCAACTCAATATTGAACCCTACGGACTTAGACTGGGGGGCCATTAAAGGTCATGTACGTGGAAAGGGCGGGCCAACTCAATATTGAACCCTACGGACTAAGACTGGGGGGGCCATTAAAGGTCATGTGTGTGGAAAGGGCGGGGCCAACTCAATATTGAACCCTACGGACTTAGACTGGGGGGCCATTAAAGGTCATGTACGTGAAAGGGCGGGCCAACTCAATATTGAACCCTACGGACTAAGACTGGGGGGGGCCATTAAAGGTCATGTGTGTGGAAAGGGCGGGGCCAACTCAATATTGAACCCTACGAACTAAGACTAGGGGGCCATTAAAGGTCATGTGCGTGGAAAGGGCGGGGCCAACTCAATATTGAACCCTACGGACTAAGACTAGGGGGCCATTAAAGGTCATGTGCGTGGGAAAGGGCGGGGCCAACTCAATATTGAACCCTACGGACTAAGACTGGGGGGCCATTAAAGGTCATGTGCATGGAAAGGGCGGGGCCAACTCAATATTGAACCCTACGGACTAAGACTGGGGGGCCATTAAAGGTCATGTGCGTGGAAAGGTAGGGACCAACCAATACTTGGGGCAATATAGTGTGTATGTATATATATTTGTATATTATAAATAGTACCGTGTCTGGGATCTGGATATTAAAGAATGTTCATGATTTATAATATATATATATATATATATATTATAAATTGGTAAACATTCTTTTAATATCCAGATCCCAGACACGGTACTATTATTTCTCTTTCATATCTGCGGTTGATGTTTGTTCATCAGTTAACCACATTACAATGTCTGTGTGCGGAGTCCTCCCAGGTCGGTGGCCCCGATCCATTCATCATCGGCTCTCATTCTGTTTTATTTCAGCTCGTTCCTCAGATGCGGCTTCACCAGCATCCCCTCTGACAGCTTTGCCCCTTCGCAGACGATGCAGATCCTGTAAGTATTATTACTACCATCAGGACTAATTAGTAAGCGTCTAATTCCTCGCTCGTCACAACGTCTTCCAATCTTCTCTCCCGTATTGCACCGTTCGTTTTCCTGTTACATATAAATGGGTTTTTAATGATTTTTGTAATAAGCCAAAGTACGAAATGTGCTTTTAATTTGTGTGATAGTTTGGAGGATATTAATTTTTTAAATGCATTTATTATTCAGTAGAAGAGACATTGCTTTCATAACTTTTTTGTACTTTTTGACATATTTTATCCAAACTTTGTTGGGTTTACGAAGAATGGAAAATAAAAAGAAGCACTCCGCTCCTTCCTCTATAACTCTCCTCTCCTGAAATACTCTGCACTGCTGGAGGACTCCGCTCCTTCCTCTATAACTCTCCTCTCCTGAAATACTCTGCGCTGCTGGAGGACTCCACTCCTTCCTCTATAACTCTCCTCTCCTGAAATACTCTGCTCTGCTGGAGGACTCCGCTCCTTCCTCTATAACTCTCCTCTCCTGAAATACTCTGCTCTGCTGGAGGACTCCGCTCCTTCCTCTGTAACTCTCCTCTCCTGAAATACTCTGCGCTGCTGGAGGACTCCGCTCCTTCCTCTGTAACTCTCCTCTCCTGAAATACTCTGCGCTGCTGGAGGACTCCGCTCCTTCCTCTATAACTCTCCTCTCCTGAAATACTCTGCACTGCTGGAGGACTCCGCTCCTTCCTCTATAACTCTCCTCTCCTGAAATACTCTGCACTGCTGGAGGACTCCGCTCCTTCCTCTGTAACTCCTCTCCTGAAATACTCTGCTCTGCTGGAGGACTCCGCTCCTTCCTCTGTAACTCTCCTCTCCTGAAATACTCTGCGCTGCTGGAGGACTCCGCTCCTTCCTCTGTAACTCCTCTCCTGAAATACTCTGCGCTGCTGGAGGACTCCGCTCCTTCCTCTGTAACTCTCCTCTCCTGAAATACTCTGCGCTGCTGGAGGACTCCTCTCCTTCCTCTATAACTCTCCTCTCCTGAAATACTCTGCGCTGCTGGAGGACTCCGCTCCTTCCTCTATTACTCCTCTCCTGAAATACTCTGCACTGCTGGAGGACTCCTCTCCTTCCTCTATAACTCCTCTCCTGAAATACTCTGCGCTGCTGGAGGACTCCGCTCCTTCCTCTGTAACTCTCCTCTCCTGAAATACTCTGCGCTGCCGGAGGACTCCGCTCCTTCCTCTATAACTCTCCTCTCCTGAAATACTCTGCGCTGCTGGAGGACTCCGCTCCTTCCTCTATAACTCCTCTCCTGAAATACTCTGCACTGCTGGAGGACTCCGCTCCTTCCTCTATAACTCTCCTCTCCTGAAATACTCTGCACTGCTGGAGGACTCCGCTCCTTCCTCTATAACTCTCCTCTCCTGAAATTCTCTGCTCCTTCCTCTGTCCAGTGTACTATCTGTCTGGTATAGGGGTGTGTCCCCGTCCATAGACCTCCATGCACACCAATCACCTGCTCATTGTACTGCATTATACACAACAAAATTCCTCCCATTTTTATGGGTCTTCAAAATCACAAATGTTCTTTATTATAATTATATCTTACAAATTGTAACACATTGTAAATTTCAATGTATCCATGCAGTGTTGTTACATAACATATTTACAATATAAAGGAATTTCACATGTTTACAGAGACTCAGCGTGTACCCGACGCGTTTCGGAGGCTGTAGCTCCTTCTTCAGGGGTAACTGCGTGTATCTGTCTGGTATAAGGTCCTGTTCCCCGTCCATAGATGTCCATTCACACCAATCACCTGCTCATTGTATTGCAGCACAAAATGAACCAATTCTATGTCAGTGGTTCATATAGTGAACTTGGTGTAGAGGACATCACAGAGGACAAGGGGGCGCTCTTTACGTCTGGAGGAAAAGAAATGTAATCTCCAAACACAGAAAGGGTTCTTCATGGTCAGAGCTGTGAGAATGTGGAATAGACTCCCTCCAGAGTTGGTTGTGGCCAGCTCAGTGGATTGCTGTAGGAAAGTCCTGGATTCTTTCTTGGATACACAGAATATAACTGGATATAACATTTATAGGGAAAGTAGATCCAGGGAATATCCGATTGCCTCTCGGGGGGTCAGGAAGGAATTTTTTCCCAGCAGGAGCAAATTGGATCGTGCTTTGCTGGGATTTTTTTTTTGCCTTCCTCTGGATCAACTGTGGGTGTAGGATTATATCTTTTTAATGGTTGAACTGGATGGACTTTTGTCTTTTTTCAGCCAGACTAACTATGTAACTATGTGTATGTCATTTTTCACCTGTAGAGTTGCATCGAACATCTCTTATTGGTACACTCTGCTGTTGATATTCTATGGGGGCTTTTTTTGCCTTCCTCTGGATCACCTGTGGGTGTAGGATTATAACTTTTTTTTTTTTTTTTAACTGGATGGACTTTTGTCTTTTTTTGAGCCAGGCTAACTACAGGTGAAAAATGACATATACATAGTTACATAGTTAGTCTGGCTAAAAAAAAGACAAAAGTCCATCCAGTTCAATCATTAAAGATAAAAGTTATAATCCTCCACCCACAGTTGATCCAGAGGAAGGTAAAAAAAACCCCCATAGAATATCATCAGCAGAGTGTACCAAGAAGAGATGTTCGATGTAACTCTACAGGTGAAAAATGACATATACAGAGTTACATCGAACATCTCTTATTGGTACACTCAGCTGATGATATTCTATGGGGGGGGGGGGGGGGGTTTGCCTTCCTCTGGATCAACTGTGGGTGTAGGATTATAATTTTTTTTTTTTTTTGTCAATGGTTGAACTGGATGGACTTTTATCTTTTTTCAGCCAGACTAACTATGTAACCAGGGGCGGACTGACAACTCATGGGGCCCCCGGGCACTAGGGGATCATGGGGCCCCTGTGTCCTTGCCCAAACTCAAAAAGCCTGTGAAAAAGGTACCAGGGACATCTCATGGGGCCCCCTACGGACCCCGGGCCCTTGGGCAGTGCCTGAGTTTCCAAATGGTCAGTCCGCCCCTGGATGGAACTATGTATATGTCATTTTTCACCTGTAGAGTTACATCGAACATCTCGTATTGGTACGTTCTGCTGATGATATTCTCTAGTCCATACTCTCTGGGTACTTTCATAATCTCATGTCTCAGATCTCCCTCTTTGCAGGTTGTTCACCTCCTGCTCCTTCGATGTGATTGCAGATGACGCCTTTTCAAAACTGAAGCATTTGGAATATTTGTAAGTGGAGCCGACAGTAGACGACGCGTTGTACAAAATCAGTGCGGAGGTAGGAGTGGGGAAGGCTATGTGGACCAGGTTACAGTCTGAGCTCATGACTACGAAGCCGTCTGGCTCTTCTAGGGGAGCAGAAGGGGCAGGACATGGTCTCTGCATGGCCACCAGGGTGACATTTAAAGCCCATTGCACCATAAAGCCACCCTAATTTCCCTTTCTCACTGATACATTTAAAGTTTTCTTTTTTTTTTTTGCAAAATTGCCCAATTTTTGTCACAATTTTGAGAAAATTAAAACTCTGTTTCGCTCATCCGTAAAATCCCCTCAGGCTGACCTAGACTATTTCCTACATGAAGCCGTTAGCTAGAATACTAACAAGGTTCCGAAGAATGTGCAATCAATTTTTTAGATTTCAGTGAAATGTTTTTATTTACTTTTTTTTAGGTTTATCGAAAACAACAGTATCAAATCAATCTCTAGAAATGCGTTTCATGGACTGCGGTCTCTGGTCCACTTGTAAGTACATTAGTAAATATATACAGTGCGTGGTCAATGGTTTGTGGGCACTTGGCCATCACAACTATATGAGAGTTTGGACATCCTATTCCAACAACATAGTCATTAATATGGAGTTCCAGCTCTTTTGGGAAGACTTTCCACATGATCTTAGGGGGTGTCTATGGCATTTTGTGTCCATTTGTGAGGTCAGGTATGGATGTTGTGAAGACCTGGCCCACAATTGGCATCTCAATTCATCCCAAAGGTGTTCAGTAGGGTTAAGGTCAGGGCTCTGTGCAGGACCCTCAAGACCACAAGTTGCTCCACATAATCTGGACAAACTATGCCTTTATGGAGCTCACTCCTGGGAAGACTTTCCACAAGATTTTGGAGGGTGTCTGTAGGAATTTGAGTCCATTTTTTAGGTCAAGTACTGATGTTGGATGAGAACACCTGGCCCGCCTTAAGCATTCCAATGTGTTCCAAAAGTGTTTAGAAAGGGTTGAGGTCAGAGCAGGATGCTTGAGATCAAGAGTTGTTCCATCTTTTAGAAACTATGTCCTTTTGGAGCTAACTCCTGGGAAACTTTTTCTCAAGATTTTAGAGTGTGTGTGGGAATTGTGCCCATTTGTGAGGTTAGATACTGATGTTGGTTGAGAAGACCTGGATCACCATCAGTCTTCCAATTCATCCCAAAGGTGTTCAGTACGGTTGATGCCAGGACACTTGACTTCCTCCACACCCAACTGGTCAAACCATTTCTTTATAGACTTAACCACCTTTGCACTTTTAACATCCTCCAGCCTCCTGGGAAGACTGTTCATAAGATTTAGGAGAGTGTCTGTGAAAATTGTGTCCATTTGTGAGGTCAGGTTCTGACATTGGATGAGAAGACCTGGCTCACAATTGCCATTCCACTTAATCCCAAATGTGTTCAGTACAGTTGATGCCAGGACACTTGAGTTCCTATACATCCAACTGGTCAAACCATGTCTTTATAGACTTAGACCACCTTTGTGGCTATAACATCCTCCACTCTCCTAAGTCTATAAAGACATGGTTTGACCAGTTGGATATATAGGAACTCAAGTGTCCTGGCATCAACCGTACTGAACACCTTTGGGATGAATTGGAAGACCGATGGTGATCCAGGTCTTCTCATCCAACATCAGTACCTGATCTCACAAATGGGCACACATTCCCAAAGACACCGTACAAAATCTTATGGACAGTCTTCCCAGAAGAGTGGAAGATGTTATAGCCACAAAGGTGGTCTAAGTCTATAAAGACATGGTTTGACCAGTTGGGTGTGGAGGAAGTCAAGTGTTCTGGCATCAACCATACTGAACCGTTGCACCTGACTGACCCCTGTGTACAAAGCAAGCTTCATACCGACATGGTGTGACTAGCTTGATGTGGAGGAACTGGAGTGTCCTTTACAGAGCCCTGACCCTCAACCCTATTGAACACCTTTGGGATGAATTGGAATGCCAGATGTGAGCCAGGTCTTCTCATTCAACTTCAGTACCTGACCTCACAAATGGGCACAAATTCCCACAGACACCATACCAAATCTTATGGACAGTCTTCTCAGAAGAGTGGAGGATGTTATAGCCACAAAGGTGGTCTGAGAAGACTGTCCATAAGATTTGGTATGGTGTCTGTGGGAATTTGTGTCCATTTGTGAGGTCAGGTACTGATGTTGAATGAGAAGACCTGGCTCACAATTGGCATTCCAATTCATCCCAAAGGTGTTCAGTAGAGTTGAGGTCAGGGCTCTGTAAAGGACACTCCGGTTCCTCCACATCAAGCTGGTCATACCATGTCATTATGGAGCTGGCTTTGTACACAGAGGTCAGTCAGGTGGAACAGTTCAGTACGGTTGATGCCAGGACACTTGACTTCCTCCACACCCAACTGGTCAAACCATGTCTTAATAGACTTAGACCACCTTTGTGGCTATAACATCTTCCACTCTTCTGGGAAGACTGTCCATAAGATTCTGTACGGTGTCTTTGGGAATTTGTGCCCATTTGTGAGGTCAGGTACTGATGTTGGATGAGAAGACCTGGATCACCATCGGTCTTCCAATTCATCCCAAAGGTGTTCAGTACGGTTGATGCCAGGACACTTGAATTCCTCCACACCCAACTGGTCAAACTATGTCTTTATAGACTTAAGCCACCTTTGCTGTTATAACATCCTCCACTCTCCTGGGAAGACAGTCTCTAAGATTTTGGAGAGTGTCTGTAAAAATTGTGCCCATTTGTGAGGTCAGGTTCTGATGTTAGATGAGAAGACCTGGCTCACAATTGGCATTCCAATTCATCCCAAAGGTGTTCAGTAGGGTTGAGGTCAGGGCTCTGTAAAGGACACTCCAGTTCCTCCACATCAAGCTGGTCATACCATGTCGTTATGGAGCTAGCTTTGTACACAGGGGTCAGTCAGGTGGAACAGAAAGGGTCTACACAAAAACTATTACCACAAGGTTGGAAGCCAACAATTGTCGATAATATTACAACCTACAAAAGATATTAACCGTACCCTTCCCTGGGGAAACCTGTCATCATTTGGAGGGGGTTCGCTTAGGCTAGGCCATAAAGTGTATTTGAAACTTCCAATAGACAGACTTATTCTTCTCATAGCTCCAAGCACTATGGTCTGGAATTTGTCAATAAATGACATTTTCTGTCCTGAACTAGCTTAGTCAAGTTTATGTTGCCCGGATGAGACAAATTTTATGTTTTCTTTTTGCTTTTCCTAAATTTTCCCAATAGGAGCTTGGCTAATAATCATCTGGAGTCTCTTCCTAGTGGGTTGTTTCGGCCCCTGACAGCCATAAAACACATGTAAGTATGAAGCAGTGATTTATTTCCTGTAGAGAACTTGCACAAGTATAAAATATCCAGGGATGATCAGACGTTAGGCCTCGTACATACAATGGGAATATCGGACGAACGATTGACCATCTTTTTTTGCATGTTAGCCACATATCAAAATTGAGGAGGTTACTAAAGTTATGAAAATTCTCATATGACAGTATACAATTTCAGAAAAGATGTCAGGTTTTGTATTGTATTCTTTTGTTTCTGAGCATAATTTATTTATTTCAGGTACTTCTATAGCGCCATCAATGTACGCTGCGCTTTACATATATATTGTATATTCACATCAGTCCCTAACCCTCAAGTGGCGGACTGACAACTCATGGGGCCCCCGGGCAATAGGGGATCATGGGGCCCCTGTGTCCTTGCCCAAACTCAAAAAGGCCTATGAAAAAGGTTACAAGGGGCATCTCATGGGGCCTCCTACTGACCCTGGGCCCTCAGGCAATGCCCGAGTTTCCAAATGGTCAGTCCGCCCCTGGTCCCTAACTCACATTCATACATACACATACTAGGCACAATTTAGATAGGATCCAATTTACCTACCAGCATGTCTTTGGAGCATGGGAGGAAACTGGAGTACCCGGAGGAAACCCAAGCAGGCACAGGGAGAACATGCAAACTCCAGGCAGGTGACGCCATGGTTGGGATTCAAACCAGTGACCCTGGTACTGCCAGGTGGAAGTGCTAAGCATTTAGCCACTGAGCATGTGTGGTTTTGGTCTTCATATACATACATACATACCTATTTATTTAATATATAAATAAATATATTTTAAAAATAATATATATTTATTAAAATATTTATAAATATATTTGTGTTTTTTTTTTTTAACCCTCTCCTCTACTGCAGTGATCTGCGTGGAAACCCCTTACACTGCGACTGTCGAATCAAGTGGCTGGTGCACTGGGTACACGGACCCGGGAAAAACATTGCTCTTTGGCTGCCAATGCCATGCGAGGAAGCTGGCAAAATAAAGGGGCGGACCTTGACTGAATTGTCGGAAAAAGACTTTGATTGCGTCACTGGCAGTAAGTACCTGCTATAGTACGTTGGTATATGGAGACCCTCACCTTGTAATACAACCTATTCAGTTTAAAATGGAAATGAAAGGCAAGTTTGGGTGTAGATATATATCATATAGCCAAAAGTATTGGACCGCCGGCCTTTCCACCCACATGACCTTTAATGGCCCCCAGTCTTAGTCCGTAGGGTTCAATATTGAGTTGGCCCCGCCCTTTCCATGCACATGAACTTTAATGGCCTCCCAGTCTTAGTCCGTAGGGTTCAACATTGAGTTGGCCCCGCCCTTTGCAGCCTATAACAGCTTCAACTCTTCTGGGAAGGCCGTCCACAAGGGTTTAGGAGGGTGTCTATGGGAAGGTTGGACCATTCTTCCAGAAGCACATTTGTCAGGTCAGGCACTGATGTCGGGGGAGGTGTTCTATGGGGTTGAGGTCAGGACTCTGTGCAGGACAGTCAAGTTCCTCCACCCCAAACTGGCTCCTCCATGTCTTTAGGACCTTGCTTTGTGCACTGGTGGGCAGTCATGTTGGAACAGGAAGGGGCCATCCCAAACTCTTCCCACAAAGTTGGGAGCAAATTGTCCTAAATGTCGCCTTAAGAGTTCCCTTCACTGGAACTAGGGGGCCAAGCCCAGCCCCTGAAAAAATGCCCCCACCCCATAATCCCCCCTCCACCAAACTTTACACTTGGCACAATGCAGTCAGGCAAGTACCGTTCTCCTGGCAACCACCAAACCCAGACACATCCATCGGATTGCCAGACAGAGAAGCATAATTGGTCACTCCAGAGAACACATCTCCTCAGCTCTAGAGCCCAGTGGTGGCATGCTTTACACCACGGCATCCGACACTTTGCATTGCACTTGGTGAGGGAAGGCTTGGATGCAGCTGCTCGGCCATGGAAACCCATTCCATGAAGCTCTCTACACACTGTTGTTGGGCTCATCTGAAGGCCACACCAAGTTTGGAGGTCTTTAGCTATTGACTCTGCAGACAGTTGGCGACTTCTGCGCACTGTGCGCTTCAGCATGCGCTGACCCCCGCCCTGTCATGTGACGTGGCCTACCACTTGGTGGCTGAGTGGCTGTTGTTCACCAGTTGCTTCCACTTTGTTATAATCCCACTAACAGCTGAGTGGAATATTTAGTAGCCGGGAAATGTCACGGATGGACTTATTGCACAGGTGGCCACCTATCACGGGACCACGCTTGGAGTCACTGAGCTCCTGAGAGCGACCCATTCTTTCACCAATGTTTGTAGAAGCCGTCTGCATGCCTAGGGGCTTGATTGTATACACCTGTGTCCATGGAGGGGATTGGAGCACCTGAATCACATGATTGGGAGGGGATTGGAACACCTGAATCACATGATTGGGAGGGGATTGGAACACCTGAATCACATGATTGGGAGGGCGGGGCCAATACTTTTTTTTTTCATAAGTGATCACATGAACTTTGTTTTCAGCTGCATACGGGGCCTAGAGAGGTGGGGGAGGAGACTGCAGGGGACGTGCCAGCAAAGGGTGAGGAAGAGCTGTTTGGGGGCATCGGCACAAGCCTCGGCCATTGGAGGAGAGGCAGGCTGTTTGAAATTCAGAATTCGGACTTTCAAAACTTTGAATTCTGAGTTTCTAAATGCAGTACGCTTTGTTAGGAGGGTTGGGATGACTTTGAAACTCAGAAACTGTGTTTACAAAAACTTTTAGGATGGCCCTGGGGTTTTCATACCACTGACTAGAGAAGCCAAACTATTAAAAAAAAAAAAAAAAGTGAAAAAGAAAAAAAAAGTGAAGACACAACTTAGAACATCAAAAACAAAACTAAATAAACCTCCGAGACCATTGCAGCCTTAAAACCACCTTCTCCACTTTGGCTCCAGTAAAGGTCACAGCAATTTCCTCGAAGTGAAATCTTGTCAGTTTTGCTCATCCTGAGAAATCCACCAGAGACTGTCCAACCCAACCGTGTCAGCACAGAGAATGAAATATCCTCTTTATAAAAGCAGGAAAGAGTGACAGCAGAAAAATAACAAAAATAACAAAAATAAAAAGGGGTCTATAGAGGGCCCATTTTATTTGAACCCTTGTCTGCGTATAGATCTATTGTTGTCCCAAGCAGCACATTTAAATTCATTGCCAGTTGGCTGATTCGCTACCTCTGCCTGAAGTCCATTCCACGCATCTACTATTCTCAGTAAAAGAATACATTCTCAGGTTAGATTTGAACTTTCCCACATGGAAGAAAAATATATTTCATTTATATTTTAAAAGTATTCTTCCGAAATATATTGACATATATTTGAAATACCATAATTTTGGCCGTGTCAAAATATATATATATATATATGTGTATTGAAATATATTGAATACGGCTAAAATTATAGTGTGTGTGTATGTGTGTATATATATATATACCAGGGGTGGACTGACAACTCATGGGGGCCCCCGGGCAATAGGGGATCATGGGGCCCCTGTGTCCTTGCCCAAACTCAAAAAAGCCTATGAAAAAGGTACCAGGGGCATCTCATGGGGCCCCCTACTGACCCCGGGCAGTGCCCGAGTTTCCAAATGGTCATTATATACACACATTGGCGGCCGGCGGGAATAATTCCCCTTACACTGGCCGCCGGCGGGAAGAATGCCTTTTACATTGGGGGCCGGCGGGAAGAATGCCTTTTACATTGGGGGCCGGCGGGAAGAATGCCTTTTACATTGGCGGCCGGCGGGAAGAATGCCCCTTACACTGGCGGCCGGCCAGGAAGAATGCCCCTTACACTGGGGGCCGGCAGGAAGAATGCCCCTTACACTGGGGGCCGGCGGGAAGAATGCCCTTTACTTGGCGGCCGGCGGGAAGAATGCCCCTTACACTGGGGGCCGGCGGGAAGAATGCCCCTTACACTGGGGGCCGGCGGGAAGAATGCCCTTTACTTTGGCGGCCGGCGGGAAGAATGCCCCTTACACTGGCGGCCGGCGGGAAGAATGCCCCTTACACTGGGGGCCGGCGGGAAGAATGCTTCTTACACTGGGGGCCGGCGGGAAGAATGCCCCTTACACTGGGGGCCGGCGGGAAGAATGCCCCTTACACTGGGGGCCGGCGGGAAGAATGCCCCTTACACTGGGGGCCGGCGGGAAGAATGCCCCTTACACTGGGGGCCGGCGGGAAGAATGCCCCTTACATTGGCAGGAAGAAGTTTTAATCCTTATGCTGCTAGTATTAATAAATAGATAGGAAGATATATATTTAATTGCTTTAAAACTTTTTTTTTTTGTACATTTCTTCAGTTTATTTCGGCCAAAATGATATTCTACATCCCAGGAGTGTTTGTGGCATTTTTTTTCCTTTCATCTGGAGGAGGGGCTCTCTAATCTAAACACAGCCTCCTGCATTTATGCCAGAGCTAAGGGCAGGTGGATTCCAGGAAGTAAATGCTACATCAATCATCTGCCCTTACTCAAGATGGCTGCAGCTTAAAATACTAGGGGTGGTTTTTGAAAGTGATTTCTCAACAAAATAAAGCATGGAGACATGGATGGATGGATGGATGGATGGATGGATGGGGGAGTCGCAAACACATTAAGTATTTAAGCATTTCTTAACACTTTTTTTGGTTACTTGACTATTTTTGAGATGTATTTGCTATGAATTATTTTAAGGCAAAATTCATGCAGTATTTATCTTTTAGTGAATGGACCTCAGTATTCTAAGTTAGATAACGTGTCATTTTATTTATTTTTTTTAATTTGAATTAAGTGGGGAAAGATTTAGAAACCTCATCAGTCTGGCACAAGAAGTGGGCACTGGGGTACAAAAGCCAGATACAAGTGAAACTCCCCCCCCCAAAAATTACCTTTTAATCAGCATGATGTACCTTGTGTGAGTTCAGAATGTTCCAGTACCTCCAATTTGTCCCCCTTAGTAATTTGGGGTTCTATGTTGATTCTGTAGACATTATCCAGAGATGGACCTTCAAGTTTCCTTCCTTGTCTGTGAAGGCCTTTGAGTACCAGTCAGAGCAATACGTGGTGATCACACATCCCTTCGAGGGCCGCTGCACTT
This sequence comes from Staurois parvus, assembly GCF_062004578.1. Taxonomy (NCBI): domain Eukaryota; kingdom Metazoa; phylum Chordata; class Amphibia; order Anura; family Ranidae; genus Staurois; species Staurois parvus. The sequence continues at coordinate 79,827 of NW_028321399.1, forward strand.
CCTGGAGTGGGATTATGTGGCCTATCAATTCAGACACTTTGACAGCATTAAAGGTACATTCCCTCCCTTTCTCCCCTCTCTCACCCCAACTCCCCCCCTCTCTCTCTCACCCCCAACTCCCCTCCCCCCTCCTCCCCCACCTCTCTCACCCCTCCTCCCCCCCCTCCCTTTCTTCTCCCTCCCCCCTCCCTTCCCCTCCCCTCCCTTCCCCTCCTCCCCTCCCCTTTCCCTCCCCCCCTTTCCCTCCCCCCCTCCTCCCTTCCCCTCCCTCCCTTCCCCTCCCCCCCTCCCTCCCTTCCCCCCTTCCCCCTCCCCTCCCCTCCCCTCCCCTCCTCCCTCCCTCCCCTCCCTCCCTCCCTCCTCCCCTCCCTCCCTTCCCTCCTTCCCTCCCTCCCCTCCCTCCCTTCCCTCCCTCCCTTCCTCTCCCCCCCTCCCTCCCTTTCCCCCCCTCCCCTCCCTCCCTTCCCCCCCTCCCCCCCCTCCCCCTCCCCCCCCTCCCCCCCTTCCCTTCCCCCCCTCCCCCCCTTCCCCTCCCCCTTTCCCCTCCCCCCCTCCCCCCCCTCCCCCCCTTCCCCTCCCCCCTTTCCCCTCCCTCCCTTCCCCTCCCCCCTTTCCCCTCCCTCCCTTCCCCTCCCCCCTTTCCCCTCCCTCCCTTCCCCTCCCCCCTTTCCCCTCCCTCCCTTCCCCTCCCCCCTTTCCCCTCCCT